>NC_081428.1:71176447-71451447 GCF_949786415.1 Peromyscus eremicus
CATGCACAAAGTGTACCTACAGGTAAGCAGGCAATATATCCACCCATATAATTTTTTTTAAAGCTTATTAATTAAACAAAGAAAAAAAGAGGGGGTGCTGAATAGGTAGATGGCTTATGGTTAAGAGCACATGCTGCTCTTGCAGAGGACCCACGTTTGATTCTTAGCAGCCATGCTGGGTGGCTCAAAACCGTCACCACAGCTCCAGGGGCATCTGACGCCTCTGGCCTCTGTGGGCGTCTTCGGTACTCATATGCACATACACATGTACAAATAATAAAAATAAAGGTTGAAAACAAAATATAAAAAAGTTCTTTCATTTTAGAAACCCGAAGCATATAAACACTTATGTACATTTGAAAATTAAAGAGCTTTAAATCTCTTTGGACACTGTAAACTGCTCACTATATTGCTCAGGCTGGGCTTACCACCTGAGCTTAAGCAATACATTTGGCTCAGTTTCTAGGTAGCTAGAGTCACAGGTGCTTTTCACTATACTCAGCCTATTTTAAGGGAAGGGGGCTGGGGGGAGTAGTTGATTAGTCAACTAATATTCAGACTCTCAACAAGCTAAAATGCTAATGGTAATCTTACCTCAGCAGAGGGAAAAAAAAAACACCTTTGTTTGCTAATGAGTCTTTGAACTGTATTAACGTTCTGATTTGTGCACATTAATTTACCTGGGGGAAAGGCAAACAGGTTTGAATGATACAAAGAAAAGGGAAATCTGCAGTAATACCACAAAGGTAGTTAGGGTCAAATAAACTTCAATTTCACAAGTGAGATATATACGGCCTGCTCAGGTCATGGATTAAGAACACTGCAGCTTCATTATCAAGAGTAGCACACGAAGCCAGGTGTGGTGAGGCCAGCCTGGTTTACATAGTTCCAGGACAGCCTGAGCTACATAGCAAGACCTTACTGCAGAAAAAAAAGGTATAAATCCAGCTTTCCTAGGAAGTATTTTTGAGTACTGGGTTCCTAGTAAATAATGATACTATTTCTGGGAGACAGTACAAAATGTGAAGTCTGTGTATCACAAGAAACAAAACATTATGTGTCATTTTAGGGGTCACCAACCCTCTCAAATTTACACATGGGCCCAGGTTAAGAATTTCTGTCAGAGGGGCTGGCAAGATGGTTCAGCCATTAAGAACATTTGCTGTCCTTGCAGAGGACCCGAGTTTGGTTCCCAGTACCCACGTTGGGCAGCTCACAATCACCTGTAACTCCAGGTCCAGGAGATCTGATACCTCTTCCAGCCTCTATGGGCACTCACACATACCTGGCATACATACATACAAACATATACACATACATAAAAACAAACCTCTAAAAAGGCAGGAAACGGAATCTGTAGATAATGACTACAATCTGGGAGCACACACTCTTTTCACTTCTATGTCCCACCTGTTTTCAGACAGAAATGACCTAGGGAGGCCTCTCTGCATTCTGGTCTTTCCCTACCCACGGGTTCTGTTCCTATTTTTGTCTTCATGACTCACCTCATAAGCAGCACCCAGATCCTGGAATTTCTCCTGGGCTTGGGGGTCATCAGGGTTCCGGTCAGGATGAAGCTGCAGGGCCAGTTTCCTGTAGGCCTTCTTAATGTCCTTTATGGAGGCACTTCGAGGCACCCCCAGGATCTTATAGAAATCTCGCCTGAGAGGATGGGCAGACAAGACGTCGTTAGAGAGCTCTGTATTACATTTAAAACTTACCTTTTTATTCTTTGACAACTTTATGTATGTATACAATGTTCTCTGGTCAATCCCACCCGACTTCCTTACCGTCTCTCATACCCCTCACTCACACCGAAACCTTCCTTCTTCCCAATAAGCCCCCCTTTTCTACTTTCATATATTTTATTTTTTTGTTTGCCTGTGGCCCACTGATTCAGTCAGGGAGACTCACATAAGTGTGGGCAGGGAGGTATTTACTGGAGCCTGGGCACTTACCAGAGGCTGCATCCATAAAGAAAAATGACTACCCTCACCCAGCAACCATTAACTGTCAATAGTTCTTCCCTCGGGGAGGGATGGACGAATCACATTTTTTGTTTGTTTTTAAATTTATATGTTTGTCTGAGCCATCTCTCTAGCTCTATATTACATTAAAAATTCTGTGTATGTGTGTGTACCTGTCTGTCTATGTGTGTACCACACGGAGGAGATGGTAGAGTGCAGAACCTTCACAGCTGTGAGCTGCCTGATGTGGGTGCTGGGAACTGAAACCCAGTCCTCTGTAAGAACAGAACAGCTCTTAATCACTGAATTATCTTTCTAGGCCCAGGATGTCTTACATTTTTAAAAGTGGAAAGTATTTTTTCTCCCTTTACAGTATGGTCTACTTATAGAAGCATGTAAATATAAAGATGGTGGTATATGTGACATGTGCACATACACAAAAAGAATGAATAAGAAGGGAATATGCTAGACTTTATAGTCTCAGACACTGAAGCAACCGTAGTGAGAGCCTACGATGTGAGGCAGCTGGAAAACACGCAAAGCACTGGTGACAACATCCTTCTTTTAGAATTACCTTCAGCAGAGAAACTATTTGTGTGTTTTATGGCTCCATGTTACTTCCTGCTAAAAACCAAACCACCCAATTAATTCTCTCTTTATTCCCTACAATGGCTCCAAACGACTGTTTTTAAAGAATTTACTTTATTTTTAATTATGAACATCTGTGTGTGTTTACATGTGGGTGCAGGTACCCTGGGAGTTGAGAAAAGCTAGATCCCCTGGATCTGGAGTTACAGGTGCCTGTGAACCACCACGTGGGCGCGGGGGGTCCTCTGTAGGAGCAGCAAATGCCCTTAACTGCCGAGCCATCTCTCCAGCCCCACCTCAGCGACTGTTTCCAAAGGTCAAATAATATCAAAAGAGAGTTATCTTTATTCACAAAGATTATGTCATATAAAAGTCCAAACAGTAGCACTTTGGGAACATTAAAGATGGACTGACTTAAGGAGTTAAAATAAAAGGCTAAGCAAAGTCTAAATAATAACTCTGAAGGAAGAATAATCTGTATGTAAGGATTATAGTGTATTTTGCTGGAAAAATATACATTTCATAATTCATTGCCAGTAACTACACTAATTTGCTGAGATCAAGTCTTTATGTCAGACAGCCTCTAAAGTTCACACATAGGAACCTCTATATCCTGGTAGTTGAGAATACGCATATAATATGAGCTGGGACATAAAGTAGAGAACATTTCCAGGGAGTACACTGGAATCAGCCATAAAAGGGTTCTTTGTAGGAAGTGTTAATGGAAAGCTAGAGTAAGACTATAAGAGACATTCCAGGGAAGGGCCATATCCAGCTCACCAAAGAGACCAGTAAATACTCCCTGAATGAGCTGAATGCATACAAGTGCTCACAGCATTGATTTTTTTTTTTTTTTTTTTTGGCTAGAATTTTAGCTACTAGAATTTATTCTGGAAACATTACCTCAATAATGGGGCTAGAAAAGTCACATAATGGACACTAACATAGTGTGGATTGTAATCTTAAAATATATGGGCAAAATGAACTGGGGAACCAAGACATAAGACGGAATATTAAAAAATGTATTTTATGAAAAAAAAAATGTATTTTATGGCCTGGCATGTGGCTCAGTCACTAGAGTGCTTGCCTCTAATTCATGAAGTCCTGAATTCATGATGGCATACACCTATAACCTAGGCATTCAGGAGGCTGCGATTAGTTTATACCCTTAGTCACACTGCTTGAAAAGTAATTTAGTTATTTTAATCATTCGGTCAGGGTCTTGGGTTGGTTTTTATAGACAGGGTTTCATGTAGCCTTGAACTCACTGTTTCTGAAAGCAGTCTTGAACTCCTGATCCTCCTGCCTCTACCTCCCAATGCCAAGTTTACAGGCATATAAGCCATGTCCAGATCAACTATATAACTCTGTTTTTCAAGACTAGGTCTTCCTGTAGCCCTGGCTGTCCTGGAACTCACTCTGTAGAGCAGGCTGGTCTCGAACTCACAGAGATCTGCCTGCCTCTGCCTCCCGAGTGCTGGGAAAAAGACGTGTGCCACCAGGCTCAGCTCAACTTTATCATTTTTAAAACTTATAACACATAGGAAATCCCTACCTCATCTGTAAAGACTTGACATTTTATGAGAAAGGAACCAGCTATTTAATAATGAAAAGGCTAACTATATAGAGAGTGAGGCTTACTTAAGTAGTATTCTTAAGAATATGCTTCTGGAGGCGGGTAGTGTAAACAAAACTAAGGATGTTAAAAAAAACAAACCATGGAAAGCCACTGCTTTGTTAGCTCAGTCAAAAAGCATATAAAGCCCCCACCCCATGATCTTAAAGTGTGTATTACTCTTACAGAGGAGTTGAGTTCAGTTTTCAGCACCCCTGAGGGGTGATTTACACCCACCTTTAACTCCAGCTCTGAGGAATTCAACACCCTTTTCTTGCTTCCGTGGGCACCTGTACTTACATGTTCATGCATGTACATGTACTTAAAAATCAAATCTTAGAGACAGACAGATGGAGGATTCTGAACATAGGTACCCTGCATGAGTGGACAACGTTTCGCTCAGAAGACATGGATCATGAAGTGGAAAGTCTCAGTGCCGGGTGTGGGAAACTTCCCTACGAGTTATGAGTCAGGGAGGCCCCCCAAACAAGAGGCGATCGCCATTGCTCTTGGTTGTCCATTAGATGCCCTCGATGGAAGCCCCTACTGTTGATGACACACACACTTTGGTTACAGGACATAGAGAAACCAGGCTGGAGACGACATGAAAACTTCCTCCCTCCTGGCCAGCTTTCATGACACCAGAAGGTTATTTGGCTGTGTGAGGAGAAAACTTACCAATACTGACCAAAAAGGCAAGATGCACCTACATCTGGTACAATAGTGACGTGAAGATTATGGGCTTAACCTACTGCTTTCTGACTGGATTTGAGGCCTGCTCCACAGAAGGGAACTCATATCTGGTAGGGTAAAGCTGTTTGAAGGCCTATGGCTGGGGAGGTTATAATTGGTCAAAGCGTGGAGAATAGGTAACTGCTGCGTGCTCAGTCTTAAATGGAACATCTATTTCAACCCTCCCCGCCTCTCCCCAAGTCCCCAAGGTTCAGGGAAGACTGTGGGAGGTGGGGCAGACAGAATGTAAAAGCAGGGGGAGGGGAGGAGTGTTGTCAAAGCCTGTCTTCTGGAAACGGCACTCATGAATTCACTCAAGTTATGGCTACCTGAACAAGACTTTCACAGAGAGCAAGCCAACACCATTAGTCACCATTCCGGCAGGCAGCACCAACTAACTGGACTCAGTCAGTCACACAACGGCAGGAAGGGGGCATGTTGGGGTGGGTGTGCCCAGGGGGAGTGTGTGTGTGTGTGTGTGTGAGATTGGGTAGGTATGATTACACTGTGTGTGTGTGAAATTGTCAGAGAAATAAGTAAAAGTTTTAATGGCCAGTATAGCTCAGTGTCAACATACTCCCCAGAGGCTACTTTATGAGTGACTGAAGTTTAAAGCTATAATATTAAAAAATATTAGAATTTGCCAGGAACGTCACTCATGCCTGCAATTTTAGCACGTGGGAAGTGGAGGCTGAAGGATGATGAAGGAGTTCAAGGTTGCCCTTAGCTACATATTGAGTTGGAGACCAGCGTACCTCAACTCCCAACTCCAAAATTTTATGCTGATGTTTTCTTAAATACTTTGGGTACTCACGACTTAATCAAACGAAGGGAAAACAATAAAGCATATGTAAGAGATGTTAACTTTTAGAAATTTAAAGTATTTCACAAGAAAAAAAATGACAAAATTTAGGCATATATGCAAAGAGCAAAAAAACATAAAAAAATAACTTTCAAAGCTATTTGAGGTAATGCAACAACCTACACATTATCAGAATCTGACACCTACTAGTTTGGGATGTGTTTTTATTTTTGTGCTTCCTTATTTACTTGAGATAGGGTGTGATGTAGGCCAGGCAAGCCTGGAACTCACTCCATAGCTGATGATGACCTTAAATTCCGATCCACCTGTTTTCACCCTCGAAAGCTGGGATTAAGGATGCAGGCACTCTAAACACAAGTCTTATATACCACATCCTGAGTCATCAGAACTATAGGGTCGTGCGTTTTTAAATGCTGGGAGAACCTCAAAGTC
Source organism: Peromyscus eremicus (assembly GCF_949786415.1). NCBI lineage: Eukaryota > Metazoa > Chordata > Mammalia > Rodentia > Cricetidae > Peromyscus > Peromyscus eremicus. The sequence goes on from NC_081428.1 coordinate 71,182,605, forward strand.
TGCTCTTTCTGCCTGAACGGAGGCACAATGTTTTCCCCGGTTTCAGAGCATTGATAAAGTTCTTTCAAGCCTGTGTGATTCATAGGAGTGGCGGTGAGGCTAGAATCCCAGTTTTTATTACCTGTTAGTGAACTGCTCTTCCGAGTCATACCTAACCCAGCTCAAGGAGGAACCATGGAGAGGAACAGTGAGGCAAGTTGACAGGTCAGGCTCGCTAGCCCGAGAAGGTGGGAAGGACGAAAGCTCTCTAAAGAGTGTTGTTGCTCCCTCAAGCCAGTTTCCTTCGGTCTGAGCTTGGCCTCCTGACGTGCATCTGACTTGGCACCACGGCCCACCCACTTCAGTGTCAGCCCCTCAGAGGCTTGTTGCAAGCTGGGTGACCCCCCGTGGTCCCACCCTCGAGTCCCGCGCGGGTCAAAGACGTGTCTGTAGCCTCAACCCCAGCTCGGCACTCACTACCTTCATTTCCATCGGGAGCCCCCTTCCTTCCCCAGAGCTCCGTGACCCTACTTCTGCTCACAGCCACTGAACTCCCCCCAATGCCCAACGTAGTATGTTGGCTCTGCAACCAACTCCCGCTCTTCTGGGCAATCTGGCTCCGCAGGGCCAGCCTGGCCCGCACTCGCCCTCCTCCGTGCCTCGGCCGGGCAGTGCCGCTCCCTCACTGCCCCGCTTCCTCGATGCCACCCGCGTCCCTCTCCGCAGAGGCCGCCCCTCGGGCCCCGCGCCGCGCGGAGCCCCTTCCTCACCCGGCCATCACAGCCCCGATGAGGTACAGCAGCAACAGGCAGAAGGTGCTCAGGTTCTGCGGGGCCATGGTGTCGCCCGGTCCCCGCACTCTCAGCCTTCCCGCGCCGCTGCGTCGGCCGACCAGCCCTTCCGGCCCAGAGAGGCCGCCTCAAGGCCGGGTCTCTTTGCCCGGCCACCGAGACAGCTAGCGCGCCCCCTCCTCAGCTTCCACTTCCCGGGAGCCCCAGAGCCGGCGAAGCAGCCAGGCGTGGGCCAATCGCCGCCGGGGACATCACACGCGGCCGCCAGCCCGCAGCCAATCGGCGCGGTACACTTCACCTCCGAGGCGGCGCGGGCAGCCAGTCAGACCACGGAACCGCGGCCGCCGCTGCCGGCCAATGGGGAGCGGAGACGTCAGAGGCGCGCGCCGCCCGGAAGTGCCTGCGACTAGGGGACACTTAGAGGCGGAGAGGGGCGCGCCTCGAGGGAACCCCGAGGGTCCAACCAATCGCGAGACGCCTTTCTACGTCTGACCAATTGCTTGCGAGAGGTCTGAACTGGGTTACCCAGGTCTGGACACTACCTCGTGTGCGCACCGGACGCGCGCGATTGCCGAGGCGCAACCGCGGTTGGGTGGGCGGCTGCTCGGTGCCGAAGTATGTATGAGAGGCGCCTTGCCTTGGGATAGGATCGCACAGTACAAAGTTGTTACCAAATAGTCTCGGTTCCGTAGGAAAGAGGCCTGGTACCTTATCGAGAAGCCGCCGCGGAGACGGACTTAAGTTCAGATTCGGCTTCCAGCACTTCGTAGCGGTGAGACAACCCCACCCCCACCCCACTTCTGTTTTCGGCAAAACGTTCACTGACGGTGTTGGGAATTTTCGGTTGTGAGCCTAGCCTTTAACGGCTGAGCCATCTTCTCCAGCCCGGTGTTGGGAATTTTTAATTGAGATATTTTCTTTAAGTTTCCCAACAGAGTTGCACGTAGTAAGCATGCAATCAATAAAAGTCGTTATTATAGATCGGAGTAGAGCTTGTTCGTTGGTGGTTCTTTTCTCCAGTTTTGTTTACCGCAGAAAACTAGTGGTTGAGCAAAGCTGCTCTGCTTAGCTTTGCTCCCTCCCTGCGTAAGTTATCCAGATCTTTACCAATGAACGGTATCTTGATTGTGTCCACTACAACTCCACTTCTTGTACAAGTCACAGTTATCTCTTGCTTGCAAAGGTCTCCTAACCTATCTTCTCCCTCCAAACTTTATGTCTCGATACAATATTTTAAAATACTCTCGCTCTCCACCCTATGATTGTGTGCACGCACGAGCGCATTAGGGACCTGGCGATCTCAGATTAAGCTGGTGGACCCGGGAGCCCAAGGTTCCATCTCTGTCTCTGTCTCCCCAGCGCTGGGATTTCAGGCCATTGTTGGCCGCAGTTGCTACTGCGGGTGGAATTCAAGGCCTCCTGCTTGTACAACAAGTAACTGGCAAGCTTTCTGAGTGAACTGTCTCCTCTGCACCCTCGTGATTTTTTAAAAGTATGTCAGATCGTGTCACTCTCCGGCGTAAAAGTCTCTAATGGCGTTTCATTGCACTCAAAGTGAAATGCCAACTGTATGGTAACTTACAAAGCTGTCTAATTTAATGATCAGTATCCTCACTCCCCTATTAAATATCTTAAAATCTTTCAGAATAATCAGCTCCCTCCTTTTTAAAAATTTTCATTGTATATATTAATTGTATATGATACTTTCTTGTATAAGCAAAATATACAAGTATACAATGCACATGGAGCATATTCTCCCACTTATATGCCCTCTTGCCTTTCTTCTTCCCTCCGTCCTGTTATTCCCTTTGTTTCTCTAGACAGTTTAGCCTCGACTCTCATGCCGTCTATTTGTATGTCATTTTAAGTACCTATATAAATCCAGGAACCACAGATGAGAGAAAACATGTATTTGTCTCTCTGAGATTGGCTTATGTCCCTTAAGACGAATGCTTCCAGTAGTATCCATTTTCCTGTAGACAGCATAACTGCATTCTTTGATTAGACAAATGAACAAACAAAATCATTGTGTACATAACGCACATTTTCTTTATTCTGCTGTTGTTGAACTCCTACCCAACACTAAGTTGCGTAACTTAGCGGTTGTGAATAGTGCCAGAACAAACATGGCTGTTTTGTCAACACACTCTTCTTCATTAATAAGAAAAAGGCTTATTTTATGTGCATGGGTGCTTTGCCTGATGTAAGTCAGTGCATGCCTGCTGTTGCTCAGGGAGGCCCAAAGAGGGTGGAGGGTCCCCTGGAACTGGACTTGGAGATGGATGTGAGCAGCCATGTTGGTGCTAGGAATCAAATCCAGGTCCCCTAGAAGAACAGTAAATGTTCTTAATCCCTGAGCCATCTCTCCAGCCTGGCTTGCAAGTGCTGTATTGAGAATTTTTACGCCTGTGTTCATTAGAGAGATAGGTCTATAATTTTCTTTTCTTTGTAGTGTCTTTGGCGCTAGTAGTAGGGCAAACTGGCTTTATTTTTAAAAAGTTGTTTTATGGAATACTTTGAGAAATGGTGGAGTTTTTCTCAGGAGTGGTGCATCCTGATTCACAAGCCTAGGCCTGTCACTCCCTAGTGACACTCTTCTACCAACAAGGCCACACCTGCTCCAACAAGGACATACTTAATCCTTCTAATCTTCTCAAAGAGTTCCATTCCTGTTGACTAAGCATTCACATATATTTGCCTATGGGGGCCATTCTTCTTCAAACCACCATAGGACTATTTAGTTGGGAGATTTTTGTTGTTGTTTTTAATTGTTTTTACTGCTTCAGTATTGATGCTTGTTACATAGTTGTTTAAATTATTTATCTCCTCTTCATGTAACTGGCAGGTAGTATACTTCTAGAAAGTTATCCATTTCTTTTAGGTTTTCCTGGTGATGGGAATTTCATTGGTATCTTGTAATGGTTCCTTTTGTCTCTGATATTGTTGATTTAGAGTTTCTCTCAGTGTGTTGGTTAGTTTGGGTAAGGATTTGTTGATCCTGTCATTTCATGGATTCTTTATATTTTTTTCATTTCAATTTATTCATTTCTGTGCCCCTTCCATTTCATATTTTATTTAGTGTGTGTGTGTGCACATGCCTGTGCCACAGTGTGCATATGGAGGTCAAGACAAATTTGTAGTCTGTTCTTCCGCCATGCCAGTCCTAAGTGTTGAATTTAGGTGGTCAAGCTTGGCAGCAAGTGCCTCTACTTGCTGAGCTGTGTCCTGGTTCCATTTCTGTTGCTATGATAAAAATATCCTGAAGAAGGATGACATTCTTTGGCTTACAATTCCAGGTTACATAAAAAGTCCAGTCATTGCAGAGAAGTCTCAGGGCAGGAGTTTGAAATAGCTGATCACACCCCATCCACAATCAGAGGCAGAAACCAAAGTACTGTAAGTGTTACGGTTATGAAGGGAAAGGGAACCTGGATGTTGGAATAGCTCTGTTCCGGTTGGGGGATGTTTTCCCCACAGGAATGTAGCACTCCTGCCTCTCTCAGAGAGAGCCCTTATAGCTCACCTCTGCTCTACTCTGCTGAGAGACTTTCCCTGCAGAGATGTCCACTGCTGTGCTGCTCTGCTCTACGAAAAGTTGTTATTTCTCTGCTCCACTCTGCTAAGGGAGAAACCCCTGCAGAAATGTAGTGGTTTTCTCTTGCTCTGTTGAAAATTGTTACTTCTCTGCCCTGGTCCACTTTTAGGAAAGAAGGTCTTCACCCAGAACTCATTCAAGAGATTTATTGGGAGGGAAGTATCCAGGGTGGAAAAATGCAGCTCCCAACTGAACAGGTATAGGGTTTATATAGGGCTTTTTAGGGGCAGAGATTTTCAGGGTGGGAATTGGTCAGATTTCAATCCCTGAGCTTGAACAAGCGCAGAGATTGGCTGGTTTCATGCTCAGGAATTGGTTGGTTTTCCTGTTCAGGGATTGGTTGGTTTTCATGCTGAATTGGTCAGGGGCAGAGTGTGTTTCTTTAGCTCTGGTTTCAGCACCAAAGTGTGTTTCTTTCGCTGGCTGTTTTTAACATTTTGGTTCTGGTTTCAGGGGCAGGGTTTGTTTCTTTCACTTGCTCTGGTTTTAGGCCAAAGTGTGTTTTTTTGGCTCTGGTTTCAGGGGCAGGGTGTGTTTCTTTGGCTCTGGTTTCAGGGCCAAAGTGTGTTTCTTTCACTTACTTTCCACCCAGTTATCTGAGGTTTGTCTTATTCTTGTTTTTCCAAGACCCTAAGGTGAACTTTAATGTGGGTGTGCAGTTCCCTCTTAGTTACAGGGAGATGGCTCAGTGGGGAAATGCACTTAGCATGCAAACCGAACGACCTGAGTTCAGTTCTTGAAACCCTTATCAAAAACTAGGTGTGGTAGTTCACATCTGTAATCTCGACATTCCCACTTCAAGATGGGGGCTGAGAAAGGGAATCAGGCAAAGCTTGAAGGCCAGCTAGCCTGTAGCACAAAACAGAGACACAAACAGGAGGAGAGGCTCAGTGAGATGGCCCAGCCAGCAAAGAGGATGCTGTCAGTTTGAGTACCCGAGTTCAGTCTTTGCACCCAAATGGTGGAAAGAGAGAACTGACTCCCTCATGTTGTCCTCTGGCTTCGACATGCTTGCATGGCACGTGCATACACAGCGTGCGCACGCACACACACACACACACACACACACACACACACACACACAAATAATGTACATTCAGATTTTTGAGTCAGTAAGAGAGGCTGCCTCAACAAGGTGGAAGGAGAATACTGACTCCTGGTGGTTACTCGGCCCCCACCCCCTACTTGACAATGCCTTCATCACCTGTCATAGGTGTGGGTCTGTTGTATTTATGTTATTCTAGTCTAGTAATTTAAAAAGTTGGTTTAGGTTTATGATTTTTAAGCTGTGTCTGTATGTGTGTGTCTCTGGGTATGTGAATGTGTGGGTACAGGTCCCTCAGAGGTCAGAAGAGGCGGTTGGATCTCCTGGAGCTGGAGTTAGAGTTGGTGAGCCACCCCGCATGGGTGCTGGGAACCAAACTTTGGTGCTCTGCATGCGCAGTAAGTGCTCTAGTCAGCTGAGCCATAGCTCCAGGACAGGTTCCTCCCGTTGTTGTTCAGTCTCCTTCAGTTAGTGTGTGCTCTGTGGTTTCTCTTGCTGTTGGTTCTAGTTTTATCCAACGATGACAGGTAATATACATGAGATTATTTCAGTTTCCCTGTATCTGTTAAGACTTGCTTTGTGTCCTCTGATGTGATTAGAGAAAGTTCTGTGGGATGTTGAGAAGACTGTGTTTGGATGAGATGCTTTGGAGATGTCGGTTAGGTCTGTTTGATCTAGGATGCTGTTTAATTCGGGTGTTTTTTTGTTGTCAGGGTAGCCTGTGTGTTGGTGGGGTATTGAAGGTACCGGTTATGGTGCTGGGGCTAACCTGTGTCTGTGTCTGTTTCTAGAGGTATCTGTTTTATGTGATCGGGTGACTTGTGTTTGGGGAATACATGATTTGGAATAGTGACATCTTCCTGATTGGTTGTTCCCTTAATCAGTGTGAAGTGACCTTGTCTTTTCTGAATAGATTTGGTTTGAAGTGTATTTGTCAGCTGTTAGAACAGCAGCACTCATTTTGCTTCCTAGGTTAATTTTCTTGGAATAGCCATACCCTGTTCCATTCTTTCACCCCAAGGTAGTTAGTATCTGTCCTTGATGGTGAGGTACATTTCTTGGAGGCAACAAAAAAAGGTAGACCTTTTTTTTTTTTTAAATATCCAGTCTGCTAGTCTGTGTCTTTTGATTGTGGAATTAAGATAATTAAGATTTGCTCCGGAACAGGACATGGTGACCCACACTTTTAATCCTAGCACTCAGGAGGCAGAGGCAGGTGGATCTCTGTGAGTTTGAAGCTAGCCTGGTCTACAAAGTGAGTTTCAGGACAGCTACGGCTACGTAGAAAAACCCTGTCTCAAAAACCAAAACCAAAAAAAAAAAAAACAAACAAACAAAAAACAAAACAAAACCAAAAAACAACCCCCCCCCCATCAAAAAAGGATAAAGATTCAATTGTGAATGAGAAGCAGGCATTAGTCCCGTCAGTTTTTTGATCTGTAGTGTTAGGAGTCTCTGCTCTTGCTTACTTAGTTTCTGTTCCATCGTGATTATTCTTCCCTTTGGCCTTGTGGATGTTTATCTTTCTCTCCATTGTGAAGGAGTCCTTCAGATATCTTCTGTAGAACTAGCCTATTGGTCAGGAGTTCTGTTAGTCTTTTTTTTAAATCATAGAAAGGCCTCCTTTCTCCTTCAGTTATGACAGATAGCTTGGGTATGATAGTGTGGGCTGGAAGTTGTTATCTTTCAGAGTTTAAAATGATTCCAAGCCTTCTTAGCCTTTGAAGTGTATGTTCAGAAATTTGTTTTTATTCTGATAGCCTGCTTTTATACGCGACTTGGTCTCTTTGCGACTTCCAGTATGCGTTCTTTGTTCTGTATACTTAGTGCTTTAACTGTGATATCATGTGCTGTGGCTGCAGGTGAGGCTCAGGTCCTGGGATGGGGAAGGGGCACCGGTGCAAATAAATGTGTCTGACCACCGGATGAATTTCACACAAGTGGCCCTCGAGCTGTCTTTATTTATCCTACTAAAACAAGCCTGTTTTTTCATATTTACAAACATGCTTTCCCTACCCTCCAGTGTTAACGTCCGGCAAAAACAAATACGTCAAATACGTTTTTTTCTCAACTTTTACATCAAAACATTTTTAAACCAAAAACAACACTTATCATTTTGGCCAAATATCGAGCCAGGTACATCCTGTCTTTACAAAACTAAAAGGTTTTAAACATAGGCACCCATCTTCAAGAACAACAGTCTTGTTCAAAACATACTTACAGAAACAGGGGTGATGTGCCTCTGATCTTATCAGCACCGAGTCAGAACAGCTCCAGGGGTCTGGAGTGACAGCTAGCCTTCCTAGACAAGAAACCTGACAAGCATCAGCTCCCAGAGAATTTTAGGGGAAGATATTTGAGAAAAAAGGGGTTTCCGGGAATGATCACATCTGTCCCATGCGTGACCGACAAAGTGACACTAAAAACCGCCAAGAGAATCATCAGTATTATGAGAGAGAAGGGCGGGTGCAGGCCACGCTGTCCCAGCTGTATTCTGCGCTGTCCTGGAGTCCACTGGTCCTTGCCGAGTGAGACTGTCCCCGTGGGCTTTGCCTCATCTGGAGACCCATTGACAAGCACTCATATACTGGTCCAAAACTAGGCCGCACGGCTCCCAACAATCACGTGAGTTCTTTTCTAGTCTCTTTTTATCATTGAAAATGGTGGGAGAACTTCCCACGTGAGCATTATGTCTGCATCACTCCCACCCCACCCTCTCTCAAACTCCTTTTATCACCCCTGGTTTACCGCTCTGAAGGCAGTTAGACCTGGGAGATAGAGCCTGAACATGAGGCGGACTAAAGTCTCAGGCAGTGACCAACCTTATTCAGAGCATCAGACAGTTTGTACTCTGAGGGTTAAGAGTCACATGAGTCCTCCCTCCAGTCACCACCAGGGTATGAAAAAAAATCCACGAAGGTGGCGAGGGCTTAGGAAAAATTCTTACCTATCTGAGGGCTAGACCTTTTCTATTTGAGGAGGAAAATAAGGAAACACATACGCTTTCTGATGATAACTTTCTCTTTTACTTCATTAAAAAAAATTCCTCTTTGAAAGTCTTTCTTGCTCTCTCTCCTAACTACTCATCCTCTCTTCTCAGCCCCCTCTGCACACCCACACCCACACCCTAACACACACTCACAGCTAGTTCTGTACACAGCTCCTCTACATAGCAGCGGCTCCTTCACACAGAGCTTCCCCCCACCCCACCCCCACATTTATTCTACAACATTTACTCACTCTTTACTCATTCTATCACTCACCTTACTCACCCACGTCTCCATATTCAGCTACATCTCCCTTTCAGCACACACACACACACACACATACACACACACACACACACACACACACACTCACTCACACACTCTCACACGCCTTCTCTTCTCATAGCTGAACTCTGGACAATTCCATGTTACATTTTCAGAGTTTGACTCATTCTCCTAACACATGATAAGTCACAGTTTTTCTCAGGCTAGCGATGTCACACTGACCTGCCAGTGAGTGACGCTTGGCTGTGCGCATAGCTCTTTCCCAGACAGAGAATGACATTGAAATTCAGGACTTAACAACAACAGTGGTTGGCTGAACCTTGAGTGGTTGGGGTACGTGAAGAGAGAGAATTATTGCAGAGGGTTATGTCTACCAAAGTTGCTTCAGTTCTGACCTTGATTTAGCCATAAACACCTGGAACTTACGTTTGTGTATTCTCTGCAGGGGCAGCTAGTCTGTATTGAATTTGTTCTGAAATCTAAAATTAGCTGTCTTTGTGACTGAGAATGCTGTTGGTTTCCTGTGTCAGTTATGAAAAACATTCTAGTATTATTTCTAATCATCAGAATTACACAGCTTAAGCAGAAATCATCTTCCTGACCACCCACAGCTATAAGTGTGCCCAAAGATGGAATATTTTTATGAGATAAACACACAAGCAGTGGGGAAGAAACCTATAACTGTTATTAGAAAAGAAATAAAGTGGCACATGAGAAAAATTACAGACAGAAACAACGGGTCAGTGACTCCACAGCCTTGCCAGGTAGAGCTCCCCATCAGGTGGGTCTGGTGGGTTGACCTGTTAAATACTAGTTGTCACCTGCTGTATACTCCCACAACCTCCTGCATTCACTCTTATTGGAGACCTTACTATTAATTTTTGGAGGAATCCTGTTCACCATTTTCTTATGTTTCCTATGTTGGCATTGGGACTTGGTATTGGAGTTAGGTTCATTGGTTGCCCCCTCCCATTCTATCAGTAGATGCATTTGCACGGTTCCAGAAGGGCAAGGTTGTAGTAGGGTTAAAGTGTCATTTTTCTCTGCCACACTGGGGTCCTGCATTGGAAGTTAGACCCGTGGCCCATTGGCCCATGTGTTTGGGGTACTAGGTACAATACCCAAACTCCCCTGAGAATAGAATGGTGTCTGTAAAAACAATCATTATTAAAGTGTAGGTCCACTATGAAAACACAGAAATAGTCAAAAACAAAACGAAACCCAAATCATCCCTTGAGCTCCAGTCATTCTGGGTGCAAAGGAACACTCATAGTACTGTGTTCATTCTGTGGGTATGGATGGAAAGAAAAAAAGCAGAGTAAGTTTAGTGTTGTGTGAGTTTTATCTGGGGGTCCTTTCACCCCACCAGAGAATCAATTCTATTCAAGTCTAGCTTTTAATTAGAATTACTTATAGGCTCATGGGTAATTTAGCAACTGCAACACCTAAGGAAAGTTTCTCCTAGCAGTATTTATTGCCTACAGATCCTCTGGGAGGCACACAGCCTTGTGAGGCCCTCCACTAGCAACCGTTAACTGCCTGTATCCTCAGAGGGGCCGCCTCCTGAGCCCCTGCTCCGTAACTGAACACTAATGGGCAAGTGTGTGACAGATAATCACAGGGTGTGTAGATCTCCTGCAGTTACTCATAGTTGTCCAGAGTTCAAGAGCCAGTGGCCATTGTCATGCCTGGAAGACAGCATTCCACAACATAATGGCCCTTTCCTCCTCTCTTACAGTCTTCTCCCTCGTCTGCATTCTTGGGTGAATGAGTAGGTGATATAGATGATATAGGTGATGTAGATGATACAGATACAGGTAATAGAGATGGCCCATTTAGGGCTGAGCATACAGACATATAGGTAATAGAGATGGCCCATTTAGGGCTGAGCATACAGATATAGATATAGGTAATAGAGATGGCCCATTTAGGGCTGAGCATACAGATATAGACATAGGTAATAGAGATGGCCCATTTAGGGCTGAGCATACAGCAGTCACACTTCTCTACTTTGGCCATTTTTAAGTTTCTACAGAACTATTGCCCACAGCTAAAAGAAGCTTTGTGGTCCAAAGATGAGAGCAGCAATAATCTGAGAATAAACACAAACATGTAAAAGGCGGTTTGACCAGCACATCGTGTTCATTTAGTAAACCAAGCCCAGTGGCTTCCCCGCTAGGGCTCATGATCTCCCTGCCATAAGCTTTTGCCAGCCTTTAAGCACTGGGTTTATAGCACCAGACATGAGTGTCTTCCTTTTCTTTCTGTGGAGCGGGCTTAAATCTAATGACAAGTGGTTGGTTTTATCTACAGCAGTCATGCTACTACTCTACCAGAAGGCGTGTTGATAGGTAAGACAGTTGGTAGTAATTTTCAGCTTAACACAGCACCTTTCAGCACTGAAAACTAGCCAATGAGGAGGAAGCTTCCAGCTTAATCCCAGCTTGTTTTCTCCATGTCCTGCAACCACAGTGATGTCTTCTCCAATAGGGTTTTTATGTCTAGTTCTGCAGGCAGCTGATAGCAGTGGTGATAGCTTGTATTGTTTGTGGGGGTCCTCCGGGGCTCCTTGGCCAACATCTCTTAGGAAGGTGGTCTATCCCTGGTTTTAGAATTTTCATTAATAACCCTATGGCATCTGGGGATATCTTTTCCCACCAATATTATTCAAACTCTTTATTGCCTTAACACAGGCACAGGCTTGTTGGAGAATTCTCTCATTCACTTGTGTGTCCTCTCTAACTTCATCCAATTGTAAAGTTCCCAAGAATTTCACAGCTATGTCTAGCCAGGCATCCTGTGTGAACTCATTTCCTACCCTCCTCTCAGTGTGCATATGTCTTTCAGGTTCTTTTCTAAGTTGGTAAACACTCAGAGGCTAGCATTGAATTACCTGTGAAATGAAATCTTTTTGCAGAGGGTAGTCAGGATCACTGAAGGCCCACCAGCCATGATCCAAGCAAATGCCTGTTGATTTCAGGGGTCAGCAGCTAAGGGGACACTAGAGAAAAATGTTAGCAAGGTCCAATATAGCATGAAAATATTTCAATATTTATACTAATTCTTTCCTCAAAATATTGGGTACAGTAGTCTGGATGTGAAGTCATACTTCAGTTTGTCCCCCACAACCTACATTCATACTCCACGAGCCCTCTGTCCTCATCCTGGTGCACTGTCTTAGACCACCATTCATCTCCCTACCTCCTGCAGGCATGGGGGGGGGGAGGACTCAGACTGGTCTAAGGCCAAGGGGGAGTATGGTCATATTCCCTCTTGGTGTGATGGCAGTTCTTGGTTGTCAACTTGGCTGTGTCTGGAATTAATTTAAAACTCAAGCAGCTGGGCACCTCTAAGGGATTTTTTTTTCCTTGATTGGATCCTTTGAAGTAGGAAAACCTACTCTAAAGCTAGGCTACATCTAGTGGCAGCCTATATAAAAGACATGGAAAGAAGTTTTGCCTTTTGCCTGCTTGTCCTCATTCTCACGGGCAAGTCCCTATGGCCTGCTGAGGCATTCCTTCATGGCATTAGAGCAACGGTTCTCAACATGTGGGTCGTGACCCCTGGGGTCTTATATAAGATGTCCCTTATATCAGATACTTACATTATGATTCAGAACAGTAGCAAAATTAGTTATGAAGTAGCAACAAAAATAATTTTAAGGTTGGGGAATCACCAGAACGTGAGGAAGTGTATTAAAGGGTCACAGCATTAGGAAGGTTGAGAACTATTGCACTGGAGCCTGTTTCTTCAAGATTCCAACATATACCGAAGACCAGCTGAGACATCCATCTTCATGGACTGAATAACTATGAGATTCTTGGACTTTCAGTCAGGAGACAGCCATTGTTGTAGTAGAACACTTTTCTCCAGACTGCACATTTCATTCCTTCAGCCCCACTTGTTTTTTTATTATAGGCCCGCATCCGAGTAATCAGTAGTAACCACGCAACAGGTTCAGTGTTACGCTGTCTTGAAGTTTTAGTCTATTCTAGAGTCAGGCTTACTCAAATTCTTAGGAAAGGAGCAGAAGGCAGCCAGGGTCTATGGCAAACCATCACACTAACGGCCCCTAGTCCAGGTTCTGATAGAAGCGTTCTCTCATTGTTCCCTCATGAGCGTCACGAACAAGGCTCCACTGTCTTGATCTCTCAGTGTTGCTGTCTTCCGGCCTCCACGCGAATGACTTACTCCATTCTGTTTCCAGCATTCAGTGCTTTTCCAGCCTGGAGTTCTGAAACTTTAACATTCCACAAAACGAAAGCCTAAAGGCCACGTGGCCAGGTGGACCGCAGCAATGACTCCACTTCTTGGTACTATTTCCTTTATTAGTTTCTTTTCTGTTATTGTGATAAAAATACCTGGCAACAAAACAAAACAAAAAACAAACAAACAAACAAACAAACAAAAAATGTGGGGAGAAAGGGTTTATTTTGGCTCATAGTTCCAAAGGCATAGTCTGTCATATCCGGGAAGGCATGGCAGCAGGAGCACGGAGGCGGCTGACCACATTGCATCTATCCTCATGAAGCAGTATTGAGAAACAGCAGGCGCCATGCCTGTACACACACACACACACACACACACACACACACACACACACACTTACACTTAAAAAGCTATTCCTAGTTCAAACAGTTCAGTGACAGACTATTCCCTGATCATCTTAGTTTCTTGTATTGGACCATTACTAAGGCCTCCATCTGTATACCATACTATGAATTTTCCTTTGGTATTAAAGGCTGGACCTGATGGTTAGGTATCTATCACTTCTGCCTCATCTTCAGTGTCCACTTACTGTGGGTTCCAAGTTTTGGAATCCCATGAGGGGCTGTGTGGGGACTAAGTCAGAAGTTGTTACCTGGGAACTGGGTATTGCTGTGACAGGCCTGATCCTGATGAATGTTGGCAGAATGTGGACTTTGGATTAGGAAAGTGGTTGAGTGTGTTAAGGGGGCTATTTAATGGGCCATCCTGGTTGGAGCATGGAAGACCGTGCTGAGGGGAGATTTGAACTGGGGGGGGGCGTCCAGCCTAAGAAGTTTCAGAGGAGAAGACTATTAGGAAGTGGCATAGAGATCATTCTTGTGATATTTCGGCAATGAGTGTGACTGCCTTTTTTGACCTTGTCCAGAGAATCTGCCTGAGGCTAAATTGAAGAGTTTTGGATTAATAGCATTGGCAGAGATTTCAAGACAGCCTCGTATTGACTGTTGTATGGTTGTTAGTGGTCACATTTTTGCAGGTCTATAATGAAAAGGAGCAAGCTGAGCAAGGAAAAACACAAAATGTACAGTTCAAGTGGAAAGGAGCACCAGGATGTGTAATGGAGCTAAGTTTAGTTCTCAAGAAGGTGGTTTAAAGAAAAGCCTGTTGTTAAATGGAATAAAGGGAGTGGTCCTCAGGGCAAGACCCCACCCAGCTAAGCTTTCAACTTGTGGAAAGGAATTAAAGAAGAGCTTAAGTAGTGAAGGAACCATCAAAAACAGCAGAAAGCTGATGAAAATGTAATTGAAGGAAGGGGCTATGTTCCAGCCCCAGCAGAACTTGGCAGCTTCGGCCATGTGGTTCTGGCTTTAGAATCAATGATACAAGAAGCAGATTGTGGACTCTACCTCCGTGACTAAGGAAAGCTGCTGAGGTCAGACGTGTCAGGGTGTCCCTGCATGGAGGCCCAGAGAGGCCATTGTGTGAAGCTGTGAAGGTGAAGCCTGGATTGCCTTGGAGAACCCAAGACATTAGAGATGCCAGAGTCCGGGATACTTGCTGTTAACAGGGAGTGGAACCAGCCCAAGAGAAAGAAGTGTGTTGCTGTCAGCAAAGCTGAACGGAGTTGGAGATCTGAAGAGCACTTTGACATCAAACAGGGAAATGCAGAATTTGGAGTTTTCCTTGCTGGTTTTCGGTCTTGCTTTGGTTCAGTATCTCCTCACTATGCTCCCTTTCCTCCATTTTGGAATGGTAATGTATATCCTGTGCCACACTGTATGTTGAAGTTTATTCGGGAAGCAGAATGTTAAAAGCAGTACCTTTTACCTCCTTTCATTCAGTTAGGAGACTGCCATGAGTCTCAGAAGAGACTTTGAACTTTTAAACATTATTGAGACTGGTAGACTATGGGGACTTTTGAAGTTGGACTGAATGCATTTTTGCATTATGATATGGCTACAGGCTGATGGGAATGTGGTGGTTTGAAGAAGAATGGCCCCCATAGGCTCATATGTTTGAGTACTTAGTCATCATGGGAGTGGTACTACATGGGAGGGAGAAGGAGGGAGGTGTGTCCTTGTTCGAATAAGTGTGGACTTGTTGGAGGAAATGTGTCACTGAGGATGGGTTTTGAAACCAAGCCAGGACCAGCAGCTCTCTTCCTGCTGCCTGTGGTTCTGGATGTAGAATTCTCAGCTACTTCTCCAGCATGCCTGTGTGGTGCTATTCTCCCTACCATGACAATGGACTAAACCTCTGAAACCGTAAGCAAGCCCCAGTTAAATGCTCTCCTTTATACGAGTTGCCATAGTTCACAGCAATAGAACACTGACTAAGGCAGCTATTTACTGTAGATTTAATATGTACTCTACCCCTTCCCCCTGCCACCATAAGAAATGTCAAGCCAACACCTCCATCTCGTCATCTCTCACTGCCCTCTTTCCTGCCAGTTCAGAGGGGAGTGTGGATATCATCTGCATGCCTTTTTCTTGTAATTCTTTTGACGGCAATTTTTCTGGGAAGACAGCTCAACCCCAGTGCATGTCTTATTGTCTAGATAAGGGGCTAGGCTACAGTTTGCTTAAAGCCCTGTCCCATACATGCTACATGGAGGGATTGTAGTATATTCTCTAACCCATCAGCCATTTTGGAATTGTCTCCATACACAAGTGGACCCCATGTGTCAAGATGGCATGCCACTTCATACATCATTGAGGAAGATGGCCCACCTTGAGATCCACCCTGCCCATCCATCAGACACAGCAGATTTAGTGGTATGTCTTTTACCCACAGCATATATACTGGAAGACATGCCATCCTGTGCCATATTTGGAAGGGTTGTCCAGTCTCCACCCTCAAAGAGCCAGCTTCAAAGACAGTGCAAATGCTCCTCACAATGTCATCTTTGGTTCTGTTGTGCCAACAGTTTGGGCAACAAGTATTGTGTGAACTTTTCTGGAAGCATGAATAAATGTCTGTTTATGCCCGATAGGGCACCAACAGTAGACCACCACCACCACCACCACCACCAATGACACAAAACAACTGTATACAAGTCTAGCATGATCACCAATAAAGTTATTGGAACACGAGTGAGGGGTTTGAACAGGAGCACCGGCAACTTACAAAAGACTGTATCTTGAGGAAAATCTCTCTCCCTCTCAGCAAGTGTTCACTGCCTGTCTATCTTCAGAAAGGACTAGACTTGAGCCTTTCCCTGCTTTCCAACCACTAACTGCCTATCCTCAGGGAGGGGCAGGCCTCAGGAGCCTCTGCACCCTCCACCGGAGAACACCTGTGGACCCGACCTTGTACAGGTCTTCTGCAAATGAACTCTGCTGATGAGAGTTTAGAGACCACCAGCCACACCATGCTTAGAGGACAGCAGTCCACAACTAGTGGTTATGACTAGTGCTGGGCTGATTAAAAATAGAGGAGGGAAAAGTAAGTAGAATGAGTGAGCGGTGGGTACAAGAGGGGAGAGGATGCTGTTCAGGCTAAAGATGGAGTGAAAAGTGAGAGGTAGAGAAATGTAGTCATATAACCTTAAATAGTCTGCACTCTCAGGAGACTCGGGGACCCCACCAAACAGGCCAGCCTGTGTTCTTTGAGAAAGCGTTATCAAAGTAAAAGTGGGAAAGGAAGAGAGAAAAAAAGGACGGGAACAAAGAACACTGGGTATCGAGTAAAGGGATAAATGTAAACGGGTGGGGGTGGGGGCTGGGAGGAGCTGGGCGAGGTACCCACCTAATGTAGTCTGTTGACTATTGCTGTTGTCAGCCTGGACTCTGTGTCCCTTCCTAGGTTCTCAGATGCCAGGCACACCTGTAGACAGTCATTTGCAAGGTTGATCCTGTCAGTTGGCTGTCTGTCCTTCCCAGGAGGAGTCACAAATGTGGGCAGACTTCTGGGCAGTCCTGAATTCAGGGGTCAGGTTGTGAATGCTGTTCTTATCACAGAGCTGGGTCTGTCCTCATGAAGCAAGTGGGCAGATACTGGCAGGTCCTTCCTGATGCTGGACACTGCTTGAAACCAGGCCAACTCTGGCTCCGCCTAAGTTTGCCACTTGCTGAATAGGCTTTGTTGCAGAGTTCCTTCCCAGCAGTCTAGAGGAACTCTGCTGTTGAGGTTTCAGCATAGTCTTAGGGCATTTGTTCCAGGTTCTCAGAGTGTTTGGGGCAGAGTTGCTTTGGTAAATAAACACTATGACTTAAGACAACTCGGGGAGGAAAGGGCTTATATGACTTACAGGTAAAGGTCCATTTTATGGATGGAACACAACTGATAACGCAAGCCAGGAACCAAAGCAGAGACCATGGAGGACGCTTACAGGCTTGCTTCCAGTGGCTTGCTCAGCCTGCTTTCTTATACCATCCAGGTCCACCTCTCCAGGGATGGCACCGCTCACACTGGGCTGGACCCTCATGTATCAGTCATTAGTCAAGAAAATGCCCCCATGGACATGTCCAGTGTGATGGAGGCAGTTCTTCAATTTAGATTCCCTCTTCCCAGATGGCCTCAGTTTGTGTCAAGTTGACAAAAATTAACTACCACACATGGTATATCCCTTCCCCTTAAAAAATGTTTGCTTCTGAGAGTACTGTGCGGTTTTCAGAAGTCCTCTGTTTTAGGCTGTGGCCCCTCTCTCACTGGGAGTAGAGAACTTACCTAAGAGGGACTATTGCTTTTTGTTGGTTTGTTTTTGTTTTTGTTTTTGAGACAGGGTTTCTCTGTGTAGCTCTGGCTGTCCTGGAACTCATTCTGCAGACCAGGCTGGCCTCAAACTCAGAGATCCTCCTGCTTCTGCCCCTGGAGTGCTGAGATTAAAGGCGTGCACCGCCAGTGCCCAGCAGGACTATTACTTTTTATGGTCTATTGTAACACCTAGAGAAGCTGCAAAGAACTAGGAAAGCGGGAATATTGAAAGCCAAGTAAGAGGAAGTTTTCTTCCTTGCCCGTCTTCAGGGTGGAATCTAAAAAGCTTCCTGAAGGCTGTAGCTTGGCTGGAAGGTTAGCAGAATTAAGGAGTTCAAGCCATGGCTCTCGCTTCATTCCCAAAGGATCTGACTCTCCTTCAGCTTCTTGCTGGGGAAGACTGCAGAGTTCTCCTTTCCACGCCTCGATTCAGTGGGAGCGCTTGAGAGGACACATCCCCGCCCCTGAGTAGCTCAAAGTGCCCTAAGCGTCGTAATTACCCATCCCAGCGCGTTAACCTCACCAGCCGCAGGGGAGGACCACAGTTCCCACCCCCGGGCTCAAGGGCGCAGCGCCAGAAAGTTCCCAGCCCCGGGAACCAGTTTGCCTCGGTCGCTCTAGCCGCGGTCCGCCAGGGCTCTGTGGTGGGAGGCCTGGCGCTTGCGCACTGCGCGGCGGTGGCGGCGGGGCGCGGAGAGGGGTGGTGGTGAGTGCTGCGCGGTAACCGTCCAGCGGCCTCCGGGGAGGGTGGGTTGGCTGCCCCGGAGCCCGACTCGGTCTGCGCCCTTGGCTCTTCCTCCTCCACGCGGGACCTCGGCGCGGGCGGCGGACCTCGGGGAGCGTCCCGGGCCCTTGCCCTGCCCGCCCGCCCTAGGCAGCACCGCCCAGGTAGCAGTCCCCCACCCCCCCTCCCCCATCTCCCGGGTTTGTGCCTACCAACTGCCCCTGGTGAGCCGAGTCACGGTAATGGGTCGGCAACACCAGGCACCTGTTGCCTCGAAGACACCCTGTTTCCGTGCCGGAGAGAACCCAGGGTTTCCTCATAGTGCTGTACTCAGTCATTCCTGGATCGGACCGGACCGCCATAGACGTTACCTCCCCACGGCCATCGTTTGAGTGGACCTCTCTGTGGTGTTTAAAGGCCTCCTGTCGTTCTCTTCTAGACTGATTTTTAGAATTTCTCCCTGTACGACTTCCCAAAGTTGTAGCCGTGAAGTTCTCAAAGTAGACCAGAACCCTAAACCAGAGTGTGCCAACTAAACATGATTCTTGACAAGTCTCCTAACTTGTCAATGATTCTTGTCTGAAGTGAGGGAAATGCAGGTGATTGTGTGAATGAAAGGAGGTGAAAGATGCCGCTTTTAGCTTCCTGCTTCCCACATAAACTCCCTGCTCTGTCAAATACACACACACACACACACACACACACACACACACACACACACACACGTTTATTTTATGTGTATGGATGTTTTGTCTGCGTGTATGACTATGCACCATGTGACCATGTGCGTGTAGTGCCACAGAGGAGGGTGTTGGATCCTCTAGGACTGGAGTTACAGATGGTTGTGAGCCGCCATATGGATGCTGGGAATTGAACCCAGGTCCTTTGGAAGAGCAGTCAGTGCTCTTCACCACTGAGCCATTTCTGCTGCCCAGTTTCTTTTTTTTAAAGCAATAATACACCGTTTTTCATTGGTCACAAGGAAAGTTCTTTTCAGGCGATGTTGATGCCAAGGAGTGCACAGTGAGATGAATGTTTTGGCTAGACGATGAGGTAGTGTGATAGTTGCCCTGGGAAGGGCTATATGTCAGAAATTCCAGAAATGCCATTTTTAATGCACATCTAAAAATCCCCTAGGAAGCAATTCATAGTGCATAATATGCAGAAAGAGATAATCAGGACATTATATGTAATAGTTGAAACGTCTGAACTTTTTAAAATAGGAATTTTAAAAATAAATTAGGAGAGTAAGAGGTAGATGGGCCCCTCTGTCCATCACTGTCAGCAGTCATCAGTATTTTGCCATTTTTATGAAAATTGGAAACTGTTAACTGTTGAAAAGTAAACTGGAGTACATTTGGAATGCTGAGATACCTTGACAATACTTCAGAATTGTATATATGTACCACAACCATGAACATTCAAAACCAAAGTAGCATGCAATCCAGAAAAAAGACAAGGAAGCACCGTAAGACATCAGCTAATTTCCCTTTAGTGGTGGGAATCTGAGTGACCCCCACTGGTGTTATATCGCCGTGTTTAACAACTCCAGAAGCGCTGTGGCTGGACTGCACGGCAGCATGGCAGAGAATTCATTCATTAATGCTTTCACTTACCTTGACTGTGTTTGCAGCCACGTTCTTGTCTGCACCTAGTATTAATGTTTGGTGTTGGGCCTTATGGTCAATCTTCATATTCAAATCTTGAAGGATAATTTTTAATTTTAATTACTTTTATTTAGTTAGTTGGAGTGTTGGGAGCCATGGAGATTAGAAGATAAACTTCAGAAATGGGTTTCCCTCTTCAGCATGTGAGTCCTGGGGGTTGAGCTCAGGTCACCAGGCTTGGTGGCAAGAGCCTTTGTCCCTGAGCCATCTTGCTGGCCCTGTATATCCAAATCGGTATTAGCTAACTGTCTTTGAGGTGTAATTGATATTTCTGTAAACATTCATTCCACTTATTTCTACTGATGTTTCCCAGCAGGGTACAGCATAGTACCCTATGACAGGATGACCCCCCCCACACACATCATTCCTTTTCCCCATTCTCCAGGCAGGAATATAACCCAGACTGTATGCGTTTACATACTTTGCTAAAACAACCATTTCAAACAATTGAAATGATGATGAACTCACAGTTTTATTTTTTTCTCAAATAGATTGCAATGGAATTTGACCAAAAGTCCATTTTGCTTTTGGTGAGGGCCAGAGCTGCTGTTAAACCGAGGATACAACACATTTAAAGATGGTTAAGGGGGGAATCACTTTCCAAGAAAAGGGGTGAATGAGCTTTGTTCCATGTCTGTAAAGAAACTTTGTTTTGTAGGTATGCAAAGAAGCCGCTTTGTCCTGATGTCTTCTGAGATACTATGGATAAGTCCGGAGTTCTCCTCTGGGTAAAAGCAGAACCGTTTATAGTGGGTGCCTTGCAAGCCCCACCCCCCTCCAAATTCAGCCTTCACTACCTCAGGAAGATTGCCTCCTATGTGCGGACTCGGGCCACAGAAGGTGCCTACCCACGCCTGTACTGGTCTACGTGGAGGCACATAGCATGCGGAAAGCTGCAGCTGGCCAAGGAGCTAGCATGGCTTTACTTTGAGATATTCGATAATCTTTCGGTGAGGACACCCGAGGAGCGCCTGGAGTGGTCTGAAGTTTTGTCCAACTGCACGACCGGAGAGGAAGTGGAAAAGAAAAGAAATCAGGTATGGCTGATGTGTGTGTAGTTACTCTGAGAAAGAATCCATTCTTAAATCAGGTATGGCTGATGTGTGTGTAGTTACTCTGAGAAAGAATCCATCCTTAAATCAGGTATGGCTGATGTGTGTGTAGTTACTCTGAGAAAGAATCCATTCTTAAATCAGGTATGGCTGATGTGTGTGTAGTTACTCTGAGAAAGAATCCATCCTTAAATCAGGTATGGCTGATGTGTGTGTAGTTACTCTGAGAAAGAATCCATCCTTAAATCAGGTATGGCTGATGTGTGTGTAGTTACTCTGAGAAAGAATCCATCCTTAAATCAGGTATGGCTGATGTGTGTGTAGTTACTCTGA
This sequence comes from Peromyscus eremicus, assembly GCF_949786415.1. Lineage (NCBI taxonomy): Eukaryota > Metazoa > Chordata > Mammalia > Rodentia > Cricetidae > Peromyscus > Peromyscus eremicus. The sequence goes on from NC_081428.1 coordinate 71,203,967, forward strand.
GAAAGAATCCATCCTTAAATCAGGTATGGCTGATGTGTGTGTAGTTACTCTGAGAAAGAATCCATCCTTAAATCAGGTATGGCTGATGTGTGTGTAGTTACTCTGAGAAAGAATCCATCCTTAAATCAGGTATGGCTGATGTGTGTGTAGTTACTCTGAGAAAGAATCCATCCTTAAATCAGGTATGGCTGATGTGTGTGTAGTTACTCTGAGAAAGAATCCATCCTTAAATCAGGTATGGCTGATGTATGTGTAGTTACTCTGAGAAAGAATCCATCCTTAAATCAGGTATGGGCTGATGTGTGTGTAGTTACTCTGAAAAAGAATCCATCCTTAAATCAGGTATGGCTGATGTATGTGTAGCTACTCTGAGAAAGAATCCATTCCTAACTTTTGCACTGACAGTCTAGTTTGAGGTTTTAGGTTGTTAGCCATTGTGATTTTAAAGTCCAATTTGAATGTTAACATTTCCAGCTGTGATCAGTGAATTAGTCCTTTTACTTACTAGTCCATAGTTACCCACTCCTGAAGGAACCATGAATTGGCAGCTTTTCCATTGACTTTAAACATATTTTGGGCCAGTGAACTGCTGCTGTTACAGGTAGAGGCCCCTGAGTCTTAGTCAGCTACCTCATTCTATCTTGTTTTAAAATAACATCTGCTGTATGCAAGAATTAAATAATTATAATGACTCTGTATTTATTAATTTGCCCACTTTCTGTTGCTAATATGGTAATGCCACAGACGGGGCTGTTTTAAAAGAGCTTTATTGTGGCTCATAGTTCTGGAGATCCAAGGTCAAGAGGCCACATAGATGACTACAGCAGTGGTTCTCAACCTGTGGGTCTCAACCCCTTTGGAGTCAGATAATCCTTTAACAGGGGTCGTCTAAGATCATTGGGAAACACAGATACGATTCATACAGTAGCAAAATTACAGTTGTGATGTAGCAATGAAAATAATTTTCTGGTTGTGGGTCACCATAACATGAGAGGAACTGTATTAAAGGGTCGCAGCATCAGGAAGGTTGAGAACTGCTGGGCTGTACCATTCTTGCTGATAGAGACCTGAAGTAGTACAGGAGGGCATCACATGGTGAGAGACACTGTTTCCCTGTGTGTGTACAATAGTCTCTCTTCCTCTTACAAAGCTTCCAGTATTGAATCGCAGGGCTCTGATCTGATAGCTTTGTTTAATCCTAATCACCTCCTAAGTTCCTCCCAACACTATAGTCACATTGTTTTTACCCCCTTATTGCCTCACCATGAGGATGAAATTTCAACATGAATTTTCAGAATGGACAAATCATATTCAAGCCGTAGCATTCTGCTCTGTCTCCTGTTCCACACAGCTCATATGCTTACAGAATCATCTTCCGTAAATAGTCCCACAGTCTTAACTTATTCCAGCCTCAGTTAAGAACTCTAGTGTCTCATTTGAGATTCAAGGCAAACTCTTCAGTTGTGCGGCTATAAAATCAAGTTATCTACTCAGAATATGTAGTGGGACAGGCTATGGAGTGGGTAAATACTTCCATCCCAAAGGGAAAGTAGTAACTGGCCAGGCGTGGTAGCATAGGCCTTTAATTAATTCCAGCACTCAGGGGCCGAAGCAGGTGATTTAAGTTCGAGGCCAGCCAGGTCGACAGAGCAAGTTTCAGGACAGCCAGGAAGTGTTAATATAGAGAAACCCTGTCTTGAAAAGCCAAAAGAAAGAAAGAAAGAAAGAGAGAGAGAGAGAGAGAGAGAGAGAGAGAGAGAGAGAGAGAGAGAGAGAGAAAAGAAAGAAAGAAAGAAAGAAAGAAAGAAAGAAAGAAAGAAAGAAAGAAAGAAAGGAAGAAAGAAAAGTAGTGTTGGCCCAGAGCACATCCTTACACCATCAGAGCAGACACAAGTTGTTACACTCCAAACTCTCTTGTCTTGGGTTCGAGTTGTACCCCTAACGCCTCCCGTAGCTCTTCCTCTATGTCTTTGCTAGGCTCAGCCCATACTTCAGCCCTCAGTTTAGGCTCTCATGACTGCAGCTTTCCCAAGTTGGCATTGTAGACCGTTAGTTCCCAGTTACAGAGTCCTGGTGGTAAGTCTCATGCTTCCGGTTTCATTGGGCATTGACCCTCTTTAGCAGGACCCTAAAGACAGGCCTCTATGTGGCCTCTTGAGTTTTGCTTTGAAATCTGGGTGGAAGCTGCCATGCCTCCATAGCTCCTTCATTGTGCATGCCTACAGTATATGTTACACTAAGAGCTGACAATGTTATCAGCTGCACCTGGGCTTCCTTGAACATAGCCGAGGTGGCCAACGAGTGCTCTTCTGCAGAGCAGGGAGCAGAAAGTGAGAACCTAGGGAGCACACTCTGAAGCAGTTCTTTTCTGTAAACTCCTGGCCTGTGTTGGAGAAGTAGCCCCACAGACTTCTGAGGTCCCTTTCCTATTGCATCTGGCCTCACTTTATCCAGGCTGATCTCTTTTGCAAGGTTACTGGATGCACCCCTGCATGATTTTTCTTTGCGGATGACCTGCAGATCTTTCACATTCTTTTGCTTTGTTTCCTTTGAAATTTTGCATTCTATTCTTTTTTTTTTTTTTTTTGTTTTGTTTTGTTTTGTTTTTCGAGACAGGGTTTCTCTGTGTAGCTTTGCGCCTTTCTTGAGACTCACTTGGTAGCCCAGGCTGGCCTCGAACTCACAGAGATCCGCCTGGCTCTGCCTCCCAAGTGCTGGGATTAAAGGCGTGCGCCACCACCGCCCGGCTGCATTCTATTCTTAAATGGTGCTTCTACACCCATCTTGGTGCACTTAATCCTGGGACAGCTTGACTGCTTTGTTGTGTCAGTATTTCTTCTACTTGGCACCCCAGTTCATCACTTGTAAATTTATCTGGAACAATGAAATAAAACAATGAAGTGCAATGGCCTAGGGTCACAACAGTTGACTTCTTGCTTATTTTCACAGAGGCCACATGAGCTATGGCTCTCTTCCAGGTTGTGGTTGGCAGTGGGAAGAATTGCTTCTTTGTAGACCATGCCTGTTCTTATCACAGATGGGAAGAGCAACAGAGTGGGAGGAAATGGATGCCTTTTCCCCCTCAGGATGAGACTGAGAATAGGTCTTTACTGTGAAGAAGTCACCACTGTAAAGGCCACAGACATATCTGTCACCTTCCTAAATCCCTCCTACATCCATTATTAGTATTTTACTACTGCATATATTAAGCACACATAAGTTCTAACTTTTTAGAAAACTGTGTATTTATTGCAGTAGTGTTAGCTGGAGGCATGGTGCTGTGTTACAGACCTGAAGAACTAAATTGTCTGTATAATTGAGACTTGGTTAGCTTTTGACCATTGTCTAGTTCCCTCTTCTAGCATTTGACAGTCACTGTGCTTCTGTGCTTCTGTAGACTTCACTTGTTAGATTTTGTGTGTGCTCTGGTTTGGGTGTGGTTGGAGTGTCTTCCACAGTATCCCATGTTGGATTTTAATGCTCATCATGGGAGATTAAGAGGGTACAGACTTAGTCTGAGGAAGATTTGATGGCACAGGCCTGTTATCCCAGCTGTTAAACAGGCAGGAGGATCACAGGTTCAGGGCAGCCTGGGCTACAGAGTGAGTTTAAGTCTAGCCTGGGCAGCTTAGTCTCAAAATAAAAAACATATATAGTATATATAAAAAGATCCTCATGACTCCACCAGACAAACATTCTCAGAAAAGTAGCAAGATAGAAGAACAGTGTATACAAATCAATAGTTCTTCTCTATACAAAGAACAGGCTTGCTGAGAAAGAAGTAAGGGGGAAAAACCCAAGCAAACAACCTTAGCAGAGGAGGTAAAAGACTTCTACAGTGACCATTTTTAACACTGAAAAAGGAAATTGAAGAAGACACAGAAAATAGAAAGGGCACCAATGCTCACAGATTGACAGGAGTAATATTGTAAAAAGTGGCAACATTACCAAAAGGGATCTACAAGTTCTCTACACTCAAAGTTCTGTGATGTGCTTTATAATACTAGGAAAAAAATCTTAGAATTCATACAGAGGCACAAAAGACCCTGACTAGCTGAAGCAGTTCTATGGGAACGAGCAAGGCTGGAGATGCCACAATGGCTGATCTCAAATTCTAGTAAGGAGCCATGGTAACAAGAACAAACATGTACACTGAAAGACAGACAGAGGACCCAGAGAACAACCGAGCACGGCTGCAGCCACCTGATCTTCAACAGAGGTCTCAAAACACAGGGAGAAATGGTATCGTCTTCAGTAAGTGGTACCGGGAAACTGGACAGCCGTGTGTGGAAAAATAACAGTGGGCCCTCTTTTCTGAATAAAACCAGTGAAAAATGCATCAAATGCCTGAAACTCTAGGAGTGTTAGAGGAGACCAGCGTAAGGTGCAGACACAGACAAGGACTTGCTGAAAAGGACTCAGAGCACAGGACATAAGCTCAAGAGTTGATGCTTGTGTGAGATTTAACACTACACGGTAGGGAAGGAAATACTCAGAAGAGTGAGGAGACCATCACAGAATGAGAGAAATGCAGACTACACAGTTAATAGGGTTGATCTCTAGAATCTATAAAGAACTGAGGAAATTCAACAAAATGAACAACACAGCCAATAAATGAGTAAGTGAGTTGGATAACAAGTCCCGAAAAAATGTAAGTGGCAATAAATATATGAGGAAAATGTTAAGTATCTTTAGCTTGTGGGGAAATGCAAATTGAAAGTGTTTTGAGAATCCAGCTTACCACAGTCAGAATGGCTGTAGTAATGACAAGTGACAAGGAGCACTGATAAGGACGTGGGAAAAGAGGAATCCTCACGTCCTGCTGATGGAATGGAAACAGCCGCCATGGAAACCAGCAGGAAAGTGCATACCCAAGGGTGTCTTAAGTGAGCACACCAAGAGAGGGTTGACATCCATGTTTATTGAAACACTACTTAGTAGTCAGAACACAGAATCAACCTAGTCCACCAATAGATAAATGAATAAAGAAAATGTACTTATACCTAATGGAATTTTATTCAACTGTAAATGAATGAAAGTCTATAGCTATTATTAGTACGTATGATTCATGTGTAAGATAGTGTCATAACAAAGTTTGTTGCTTCATATAATGAGTATGCGCTAATAAAATTAAAAAATCACACTCTAAAACCTAATCTAACTACAGTGTTTAGAGATGGGGGCCTTTGGAAAGTGATTAGGATTAGATAAGATCATTAGCATAGACTTAATAGTGATGGATTTGTGAGAGAGAGAGAACAGACAGATAATATTCCACTCCCGCTCTGGCCATCTGATACTCCCAGGCCACTTTGTGACTCTGGCTGAAGAAGACCACTACCAGATGGATTCCTTGTACTTGCAGAACTGTGAGCCGAAGTAACTTCTCTTTTTACAAAGTAGCCTGCCATGCATATTTCATTATACTACCAAAGTAGACTAATATTCCATACAAAGGAAGTCATATTTATCTTTCTGTGTCTGCCTTACTTTGCATGTGTTTTGTTCCCATCCATGGGTAGGGCTCTATAGGTCTCTGGAAAGATGGCACTCAAACAGTTAGAGAGAAGTACAGTTGCCCTGGCCCTGCCAAATAGGATCTGAATCTTTGGTTTCTGTTTCTTCAGTTTTGTGGGCCAGTCTTGAAGTGGCAAGTATGAATTCATCTTCATTCCATGGACTGTTAACTCATAGTAACTCCTAATATTACTTGCAGCAGAGACTGGGAAATGAATGGCACCTGTATGTGTGCCCTGGGAGCAGAGAAGGACTGAGCATCTATCCAGTGTCGGCTCCTTGGGGCTAATAGCTAAAGAAAGTTTTGGAAACTGAAGTTTTCCCCACAGCCACTAGGTGGAGGTACTGCAGTGGTTAGATGCTAGGTAGAGTAGTGCCTGGATATGAAGATGAAGAAAATGTTAAGAACCATCCACATTTTTTGAGTGCTTCTTGTGTAACATAGTTTTTACTGGTTGCTGTGGATATTAAAGTAGAAAAAGAAGACTCTTTACTGTTTTATGGGAGACTGCCTGAAGCAGTAATGATTGTTAAACTAGATGTATAAAATCAAGGTATTTATGCTGTGAAGAAGCCAATCCATCAAAATAATGGTTAGTTAGCCTATTATTACTAGTGATCAGGGCCTAGCTTGGGTGTTTCTTTATGCAAGAATTGAAAATAAGGGCTCCTGCAGGTTTACAAAAGAAGCAAGGTAATTTTATTTGGAGCAGAGCGGTAGTGCAGATCAGGAGGGATACATTGTCAAGACTGACAGCAGGCCACAGGACTGAAGACATTGAACGGCCCTGGGCTGTAGCCTAGGCTCTTCTTATGGAGTATGAGAGAAGGAAGGGCTGGAGATAGGGTGGGTCTCCGTTTTGATTGATAGATTGGATCATGTATTCATTTTTCCTACTGCATATGTACCTCCCCACAGTACATCTGATTTTAATCCAATGCATCTGATTTACTATTCAGTTATGCATAGGCATAAGATGGTAAATAGAGGATTCTCCCTAAAGGGTTTCTAGAGGAGGTAGTGTGTGCATAGCATGTCAGGTGAAGGAATGTTTGGAGAAGGTGGTGTGTGCATAGCATGTCAGGTGAAGGAATTAGGCTCTGAGTATGCTGTTACATGGTGGGGGTGCCCACAACCTCATGGAGGCCCCAAGCTACGCTAGCTCCTGTGCTTGCCTGCCTCAGTGTGATTCCTTGTGTGTAGTATTCTTAAAACACTGAGATGAAGAATTGGTAAATGGATGCGAAGAGGCAGGGGAGAGGTGAAAGGTGGTAAGAAGGAGATCTTCTGGTTGATGGGAATGTTCTCTTTCTGCACAGTTTCAGTGTAGAGATCCTAGCTGGGATCCTGGTCTAGTTTTAAAGATAGGGAGCTGGGTGAAGCATGTGGGGGATCGGTGTTATTTCTTACATCTCTGCAGAAATTTTTTTTTTTTTTTTTGGTTTTTCGAGACAGGGTTTCTCTGTGTAGCTTTGTGCCTTTTCCTGGAACTCACTTGGTAGCCCAGGCTGGCCTCGAACTCACAGAGATCCGCCTAGCTCTGCCTCCCGAGTGCTGGGATTAAAGGCGTGCGCCACCACCGCCCGGCCCTCTGCAGAAAATTTAAGAATGTAAAGAAAGGGGTAGTTTAGTGGGTAGAGTGCTTGCCTGGCATTGCCACATCCCTGGGTTCACTCCCTGACATTGAATAAACTGGATGTGGTAGTACATGCCTGTAACCCCAGCACCAAGGAGGTGGGGGCAGGAGGGTCAGAAGTTCAAGATTATCTTTGGCTACATAGCAAACTAGAGGCCAGCCTTGGATACATAAAACCCTTTCTAACTATTTAAAATGTATGAGTTCACAGTTGACACTTGGTTGACTGGATTTGGGTGATCTGGGAATCTGTGTTTTTCAGCTTCTTGGGTATGGGTTGCTCTCTATTGCTATGTTAAAACACAGACCAAAACCAATTTGGAGAGGAAAGGGTTTGTTGGCTTAGAGGTTACAGTCCATCCAGGAAGGCCAGGGCAGGACCTCAAGCAGGCACCTAGAGACAGGAGCTGAAGCAGAGACCAGAGAGGGTGTTGCTTGCTGACTTGCCTCCTTGAGCTTGCTCAGCGTGTGCTTTCATATTCAACCTAGGACCACCTTCCCAGAGCTGACGTGACTCAGGGTGGGCTGGGCCGTCTTCTATCAATCATTAATCAAAAAGATGTCCCACAGACATGGCCACCAGTCACAATCTCAGGGTCCTCCAGCTCGTGTCAAGTTGACAAAGACTAACTAGCACACTGGGTTAGAAATTCTTAGCCAGAGATTGCGGTGGATCTAAGTGTGGACCCAGGTATGTCACTTCACTGTTTCACTCCTGTGTGTATATTGGGATGGGAATGTGAAAATCATGAGCTTCAAACCACACCCTTCCTCAAATAGGATGACAGAGAATAGTAGTGACGTTTGGTTTTGGCTGTATGTAGTTTTGTTTATTTTAAACGGTCTCACTATGCAGCCCAGGATGGACACAGACTCACGATCCTTCCTCCTGAGCTTGCTGAGTGCCAGGATTATAGAAGTGCAGCCAGACCAGCATTTTCTTTAAGTCAAACGTTTTAAAAATTTTACAAGAGCCTGAGGCCCATTTGCCTCCAAAATGCACATGCATAAGGAACTGCACAGCTCTGGAGGCCACACGGATACCCGCTTCAGTTACTAGATTGGTGTCCTGGATTTTCTTGGTCAGCCTACGAACCTTCATGCTTTATTGAACTTCCTTCTTTTCTCCTTTCATCTGTTCATTTACTGTTGGAATTACCGAGGCTGCTTTTTCACCTGTAATATACTTTTGGAAAGGACATTGGTTTTCAGAAAGATTTCCCATAGCTTTTTATGAAGTGACTCCAGTTACGTAGTTTAGAAATTCCTCTGTCTGGGCATCAAATGATAGCCATTTCTAAATTTGATGTTTTTAAGATCAAGAAGCCATGTAACCCTAGTTTACTGTATACTGAATTGTAAGGGATAGGTGTATTTTTAAGGTGTGTTCCTCTTTTATTTCCTGGACAGCTTTCAGTGGACACCCTGCAGTTTCTGCTCTTCTTGTACATCCAACAGTTAAACAAAATCTCCCTGCGGACATCGTTGATTGGGGAAGAGTGGCCCAGTCCCAGAAGCAGACCTCAGTCTCCTAGCCTAACTGAAAGGACCAGTTGTCACAGTAAGGTAAAGGAAATGCTTCCTCTTCACTGAGAAGTATTTTGGAATGAAGCCAGGCATCGTAGAGTATGCTTGTAACTCTAGCTCCTGGGAGGCTGAGCCAGGAGGGTTATGAGTTCAAGGCCAACCTGGGCTATTCAATAAGACTCTAGCTCAAAAACATAACAAACAAACAAACAAAAACAACTTTTTCGCCCTCAACCCCGTGAATTGCTTAAGTAATTTTTATGTGTTTTAACAAGTGTCTCACATAATTAACTGTTACATATAATGAATCTTCGAAAGGTCTTACTGCTTTTTCTTTTCCATTTTAAAGAAAAACAAGTATTTCCATCTGCTTTCTTGGTGTGGGAAGTGTGTTGAAAAGCTATAAAATGTAAACCATAGAACCATATGAAGGCTCTTTTTTAGTGTAGATGTGCCACAGCGTGGCTGGAGGTCAGACAACAACTTACAAAGGTCAGTTCTCCTCTTTCGCCATGTGGCTCCCAGGGCCTGAACTTGGGTCACCAGGCTTGGCAGCAAGCACCTTTATCTGTGTGGCCATCTTGCCTGCCCCAGGCACATCTTGCCTAGCTAATCAGTATTTCAATATTGAGGGTTGGGTTCATTGAAGTCTTTTCTTCCCCAGCAGCCTACTCAGTTCCTTCAGGCATTTAAAGCCAGCCATCAGGGAGGCAGTTTCTGGGTCAGTTTGAGATGGGTTTCTCTGTTGCTTAGCCAGAGTCCAGTGTCTTCAGCAATTGGGTCTTCCCATGTAGTTATGGTGAGTAACCAGAGTCAAGGACAATAGCTTGTTTGCTTGGGGGGCTTCTGAGGCCTCCGTGACCTATATCTCACAGGAGCTATCCTGTACCCCTCTCTAGTTGCCTGGCTTCCACTGGAGCACCAAGTTGCACACAAAAACAAATGATTTGAAGCTAGGATCCAACTATGAGAGAGAACATGCGGTATTTGTCGTTCTGGACCTAGGTTACCTCACTCAGGGTGATTTTTTTCCAGTTCCATCCATTTATCTGCAGACTTCATTATTCCATTTTTCTTTACAACTGACTAAATACATTGTGTATATGTAGTACATTTTTCTTATCAATTCATCTGTTGATGGATATCTGGGTTGATCTCTTTTCCTGGCTGTTGTGAATAGAGCAGCTAGCTAAGAACCTGGATGGGAAGTGTCTAGTCGGATGTGAAGTCCGTTGGGTATGTGCCCAGGAGCAGTATGGCTGACTCACACTGTAGATCTGTCTCCAGTTTGCTTCTTAGTTTGTTTGTTTTGAGATAGGGTTTCACCTTGTAGCCCCAGCTGGCTTAGAACTTGCTATGTAGGCCAGGCTGGCCTTCAACTCAGCAAGATCTGCCTGGCTCTCCTTCCCAAATGCTGGGATTAAAGGTGTGCACCACCATGCCTGGCCCTCTTTCTAGTTTTTTGAGAAACCCCAGTAGTCTGCAAGTCCATGCTCCCACCAACAGTGTAAGGAAGTCTCTTTCTGCCACATCCACACATTCTTATTTGTGCCCTTCTGATTGAGGTGAGAGGAAATCTTCATGTAGTTTTTATCGGCATTCCCGAATGACTTTTTAAAGTGTTTCCTAGCCATTTTCCTATCGCTTTGGAACTGTTTTGTTGAATCCCATTACCCTTTTTTAATTTGGTTCTTTATTTTCTTAATATTTAATTTTTGATTTCTCAGTATACTGTTGATCTTAATCCTTTGTCAGATAAGTAGCTGGCAAAGGTCTTCTCCCATTCTGAGAGGAGGAAATCTTTGCTTTCCTGACAGTTTCCTTTGCTAGACAGAAACTTTAGTTTCCTGGGATCCTGTTTGTTGATGGTTGGTCTTATTTCCTGGGCTATGGTAGTAGTATGCAACTTTAATTTAATCTTTAATAAACAGTAAAATTACATGTATTCTGAAGGATTGTTTTAAAATTTATTTTTTATCAGTACAAGTCAACCCATTTTTTTTCTACAAAAAAAAATTGTATATTTGCTAAAAATACCTTCATTTTTAAGTTTGACAGTTCCTTAAAAGGGAGGATTTTGTCAAACATTTCTTCCACTCTTGAAAATGGGAAGTGAACATAACAGTGTCTGCCAGTCACTTCCCTCTGTGTCCTCCAGCATGGCAGGCGCAGGTGGGCTGAGCCGGCGTAGTGTACACCCCAGAGAACTGGAGACTTCACAAAGCAGCCTTCAGTAAACTCTACAAAGTACTTAGTAGTTAGTTTTTCAGAAACAAAGCTGTTATTATTACCCTCATTCCACAAAACTCTTGAAAACAGAAAAGAAGGAAAAATGTCATATGAATAGGAAGGAAATCAGTTTCTAGCATTTGCCTTCTGAACTTTCTTATTCTTTTTTTTCTTAATAGTAATAATGTTTGGAATTCAAATTTCTGTCTGTCTGTCTGTCTCTGTGTCTGTATTTAAGGGGTACACCTTCTACACAGGGCTTCTCATTGAGCCTAGAGCGTACTGCTTTGGGACTAGACTGGCAGCCAGAAGGCCACAGTGACCCTCCTCTCTGCCCTGCTCACCCCTTCCAGGGGCTCTACACTTCACACTGTGAGTGCTGGGGGCCACATTCAGGTCCTCATGGTGTAAAGCAAGCCTCCTTTCACACTGGGCCATCTCCACAGCCCTCTTTCTGGTTCTTGCGTGTGTGGGTCTGTGTGGCTTCTTCTGTATCGGAGCATGCTGTGTCTCCAGCACTAGACACTGGAATTTTCTTCTTCTGTTTTTCTGCTTTCTTGGTACTGATTTTGCTTTTAAACCTCCATTCATTCCCATGGCACAAAGTCCAATGCTGTCATCCTTGCTTCCTCTGGCTTTAGTCTTGGTGAAAGAATATTGCGTACATTTTGATGAAGATTGTTTTCAATATTAATTTCACAGTTTCCATTTACTCAGCAATTTCATCTTGCTTAGCCCCCCGCCCCCACCTTGGAAAACATTTCTCCATCAAACCTGTAATGTTTTCTCTCTATCTAAGCTTGGGATTTCTTAATGTAGTTAGGATTTTTAAGTTCTCCTTCTAAGGAAGGTGTAGCAGCCACTGGAGCATGTGATAACCCATCTCGATGGGCCACACCATTGTGTGGGCCAACACTTGTGAGGGCAAGAGTGTATTACAGCAGCTTCGTATTCTCTGAAGTCCATCTGGACAGTACTAGGAAGCAAGGCCATATTGTACCAAATAGACCTGCCAAAATTCTGGGTACTCAGAACGGTTGAGGCCCTGCTATCCCTCAACGCTTGTGGAGATATCCCAGAATACCCAGAATTCTTAGGCTTAATTGAAGAGTGGTTCTGTTTCATATATTTTCTGAAGATCATTTTTTTTTTCCTCCCAAGCCAGAGTTTCTCTGTGTAGCAGTCCTGGAAGTTCTGAAACTCTCTTTGTAGACCAGGTTGGCCTCGAACTCACAGAGAGCTGCCTGAGTTCTGGGATTAAAGGCATGCACCACCACCGCCTGACTCTGAAGATCATTCTTAAAGGGATCTTTTATTATAAACCTGTAACTTTTTCCATTTTTGGTGTAGGTCAGACTATCTAATACTTAAGATCCAAATACTTCACTTTATGGGAACAAATCCATTTCTGAATTTGTTCAGGTTGAACAGCTCACTGGTAGAACCATTCAGTAGAAAGAAGTCCGTTGTTACTGGGTTCCACTTTACAACACAAGGTGTGTGTATTAGTCAGAGTTCTCAAGGAACAGTACCGATATTAAAAGGGATTTATTAGACTGCTTACTGGATGTAGTCCAGGTAGTCCAGCAATGACTGTCTCACAGTGGAAAGTCCTAGAATCTGGTAGTTGTTGAGTCCATAAGGCTGCATGTCTCTGCAGTCCCAATCTGGTGCTGTATCCTGGAGGATTCCCGGAGAGCTGCTGGTCTTTAGTCTGTGCTGGAATCCTGAAGAAGTTATACTTAATCCCAGCCTCAGCCAGGGTCGAGTGAGGGTAAGCAGGCACAAAGCAAAGCTTCCTTCTTCCAGGTCCTCTATTCGGATTGCCACCAGAAGGAGTGACCCAGATTTAGGGTGGGCCTTCCTACTGCAAATAATTAGATTAAGACAATCCCTTAGAGACGTGCCCAACAGCTTGGGTTATAGTTGATTCCAGATGTAGTCAGGCTGATTCCAGATGTTGTTAAGTAGCTATGATAGTATGCCATTGCCATGCGATCTGGAAGAATTTCTATCAGTACGATGTTATAGCCTTGCCCGCCTTGGCCAGTAGGCAACCCTAGTTTCTATACCATTTTTGATACATTGTTTATTCTCTCTAGCTGCAAGTTGTTCTGCAAGATGTTTGCTCGCAGGGCTGTCCTTCAGTCTCGCTGCTTTTACAGAGATGTTCTTCACATAAGTAGCTGACCCTCCATCTTCTGCCCAGTGCAAACTTCTGCTTTCACCTTAAAAGAGATTTCTTACTTCTGTACTGTCATTAAATGTTTGATTGAGCACCTAAGTTTATATACCTACATATCTGGGGTTACGTAAAAATTTCTCAGGCAAACAAGCGGGAATAGAGAAAGTTTAAGAAGCACTGTGTTAGGGAGAGATGGCTCAGCAGTTAAGAGCACTGGCTTCTCTTGCAGAGGGCCTGGGTTTGTTTTCTAGCACCCACATGACAGCTCATCACTGTCTATAAATAACTTGAGTTCTATAGCATCCAACACTCTCTTCTGGCCTCCACAGGCACCCAGCATGCACACGATGCACAGACATGCATGCAGGCAAATACCCATACACATAAAATAATAATTTTTATAAAAAGAAGAAGGAAAAGGTCCTTTGTTGAACTGTTGGCTTGCTGGCTTCTAGCCTAGCTGAGGAAATAGTGAGCTCCAGGTTCACAGAGAGTTGCTGCTGCCGCAAAACAAATGGATAGGAAGTGATAGAGGACATCTGACATGCTCTTTGGACCAGCACACACATACACGTACACTCATGCACAAAGACATATATACATGAATAAATAAGTAAGTAAATCCTTTTTTAAAGTCCTATGTTATAGCATGAGTGGGCTTTTAAAATTTAATTGTCTTTCCTTTTTTTGAGAATTTTATACACAAGTACTATATTTATATGAGTTCCACCTCTCCCTCTTGTCCCCCAACTCCTCCCACCATACCCCTTTGGATTGATGGTCTCTTCGTAATTATTGTTGTTACATATGTATGTGTGTGTGTATCCATTTAGTGTTGTTCATACACACACACACACACACACACACACACACACACACACACACGCACACAGACACGTGTGTGTGTCTGTGTGCACATACATTGTGTGTGTGTGTGTTTAGGGCTGACTACTTAGGGTTGGATAACCTCTCTTAAGAGGGCTTGTCTCTAGAGAAAAATGATTCTGAGCAGCTCTTGATTACCTGTACCTTTTTTTTTTTTTTGCATCCATGTGGAGAGTTTATTATAATGGAGAAGTGAAGAGAAAGATAGGAAAGAGAAGGACAGAAAGAAAGAGAGAAAAGAAGAGAGAGAGGTCTAGGGTGTGTACCTCATGGAAGGAAAAGTGGGAGAGACTACCTGTACCTTTTTAATCAATGAGTGAGGCCTTGTGAAATTTTCTCCATCCACATTGGCATGTCAACTGGTATCATTTTGCAGGTCTTTTTTGTTTTGTTTTTTTTTTTGAGACAAGGTTTCTCTATGTAACAACCCTGGCTATCCTGGAACTTACTCTGTAAACCAGGCTGGCCTCGAACTCATAAAGGTCCACTTGCCTCTGCCTCCCGAGTGCTGAGTTTAAAGGCGTGCGCCACCACTATCTGGCTGCAGGTCTTTTTTAATGCAACCACTCTGTTAATATTTCACAGATAAAACTTCTCTATCATATCTAGAAGATAATATGTTGCAACAGGCATCCTGGTCCTCTGAATTACAATCATTCAGCTCATTTTGCCACAATGTAAAGCCTACAAACTACAACAAGCACTGGGCCAAGCTTGGGGAATCCTGCTGAAGAGAGGGAAGAAGGATGGTATAAGTCAGGAGTGGGATCAAGGGGGACAAGGGAACCCACAGAAACAACTAACTTAGGCTCATAGGAGCTCACGGACACTGGACCAACAGCCAGGGAGCCTTCATGGGACCAACCTAGGCCCTCTACATATGTGTGACAGTTGTGTATCTTGGTCTACCCGTGGGACTCCTAGCAGTGGGATTGGGACCTGATGCTTTGGTAGGCTTTTGGGAACCTATTCCTCATACTGGGTTGCCTTACCAAGTCTTAATATGAGGGGAGGAGCTTGGTCCTACCTCAACTTGATAGGCCATACTTTGCTGACACCCATGGGAGGCCTGCCCCTTTCTGAACAGAAACAGAGCAGGAGTGGATTGGGCAAGGGGGTGCCGGGAGGGGGTGGCGAGGGGGAGGGAATAAGAGGAGAGGAGGGAGGGGAGACTATGGTGGGGATGTAAAATAAATGAATAAATTTAATTAAAAAAAAAGAAAAATTAAAAAACGAAAAGAAATGTATAGTTCAAATGTCTCTGACCTGCCAAGTACAGTCAGTCCACATGTTTTAGTAGCTGTCCGAGGCCCTCTGTGATTGGCCCTGCCTGCCATTGTAGTTCCTGTTCCCAGCTGGCTCCTGTACCCCAGCCAGAACTTCCTTCTCTCGACAGAGCTGTAGTCTTGGCCTTTTGTTCATAGTTGTTCCCTTCACTGCTGGCATCCATCAGGAATTTACTCCAGTAACACTCCGCCATGATTTTTCCCCTCAGATGAGGGAGTTCTCTCATGCTTGTAGAATGCTCTTACAGATGTCTGTAACAGCTCTTATGCGGATGTCTGTTATATCTCTATTGTCTTCTCACCATGGACTCCTGAGTTCCTTGAGGACAGAACTGTCTTACTCGGTTTACATATTCATCGCACAGTCCAGGCCAGACAGAGGTTCCAAACAAAAATATTTCACACAGATGAGGCAGATAACAGGGATACTCGCCAACTCAAACCTTATTCCCAAGGTGGTCATTTCTGTTAAATCTAGGTGCCATAAAACTATAACTGTAAATCAAGAAACCCAGTGGTTTGTGGGAAGAGTGCCCACCATACTTACTTTTATGTTTAATCAGATTGTAGCCAAATGTATACTAAAAATGCTGTGTAAAACTACCTTCAGGCTGTGTGTGTAAGGTGTGATGATTTGGTCTCACCCTTAAGATAGCTCCTTGGGTAAAATGTAAATTTTACAAAATCTGAAAAAATCCAGAACAGTCTGATCTCAGCCTGTTTTATGAGGGGTTGTGGAATCTGTAGTGCTTTTGCATTAGTTAACAAATACTCTAACACAAAGGTCACTTCTACCTAGCTGCCTACATTCTTTTGAGAGAATGAGACGGCATATAAACACAATATAATTAAAATACAAAGTTTTTTCTTACAGAATGTCTTTGTTCTGTTCAGTGGTTTTTCTTTGTTTGTTTTAGAATTGGAATGACTGTAGTCACCAGGCTTTTGTCTGTGACCATCTGTCGGATATCCTGGAGCTGCTTCTAGACCCAGGACAACTTACTGCGTCCTTCCACTCAACCCACAGTAGTGTGCTCTCTCGAGACGCCATCCTGGCGCTCAGCTTCCTCATCGAAGGCACTGTGAGCAGAACCAGGAAGGTCTATCCCCTTCATGAACTTGCACTGTGGCAGCCGCTGCACGCAGAAAGTGGCTTCTCGAAGATCTCGAAGACGTTCTCTTTGTACAAGCTGGAAACCTGGTTGAGAGCCTGTTTGACTGCAAATCCATATGGCCCATCTGCTTGCCTCAAGTCTGGAAAGAAATTGGCTTGGGCTCACCAAGGTAATTTTCAAATGTATTTTATCTAATATTAAATTGACCAACCAAGAAACCTACTGTTTTCTGCTGTATGAACGGTCAGATGTCTGCTAGCCAGGTGCAGTGGCACATACCTGTAATCTAGCATTTGGAAGACAGGGCAGAAGAATCACAAGTACAAGGCTAAATTGGGCTACATGGTGAACCCTGTCTCTGCACTGCATGCATGTGGTACACAGCATACATGCAGGCAAAACACCCATACACATAAGATAAACATTAAGGGAAAAAAACCAATTAAGTAAGTAAATAAGAAATACCCCGTATAAAAGAGGACCCACTGTAAGAATGATAAGCGGCACTGGTTACCACAAAGGTCATGACAAACCCCAGTATCAGTATCAGAGCTTTATTAGGAGGAAGAGGGGTAGGGTGGGGGGGACAAGAGAACCAGGCCTGAGGAAGGAGCACGTGCAGAGAGAGAGAGAAAGATGGTGAGAGAAGAGAGAACAGAACAGAGAGAGGGTGGGGTCTGAGTCATGGCTCTTTAAGGCGCAGGTGGGCTTACAGAGCTACGCCATGCATTCACAGATTGCTGACCACACTGCACGCACATAATCACCAACGTACACTGATGATGTAAGACGCAAGACCCCTTGTCAAGCTCCTGAACTGTTCGGCATGTGCAATCATGCAGCTGGAACACGGCAGAATCCCCACACCCACCTTGTGTATGTGACTTGTATTGTGAAGCAGGACTGTACAGTGTTGACTGGGGTTTGTCAGGATTCACATGACTGTAATCTGTCCTCCCGGGATTCTCCTTCCCCCTTGCAGCGAGGTGCTTATTTGCTTGAGGCTTTTTTATTTCCTACTTAGCAGCAGAATTTGGCCAGCCAGGAGACATTGCTTCAGAGTTGGCATGGAGATGAGGGGCTTTTAGCTGCATAGACACAGGCAAGGAATGTATTTCTAAAGTAGAAATCGTATGAGCAATAGCCAGAGTCCAGTGTTTTCTGTCAGTGTCTATCCCTGGCTGTTCATTGTGCCTAACAGATGGGTTCTAGTGTTGTGGACTCTTGAGAAGAACCAGGAAAACATGTCTGCAGATACCTGTGCTACTAAGCCAGGTGCCAGGCCAAGTTGTTGAGAAAAAACAATATAGTAAGCTATGTTTCCACACTCTCAGAATTTCAAAGATAGGCACACAAATAGCTTCCTTATAGATGTTTAAAATATATTAGCCAGGCATGATGGCACATGCCTGTAATCCCAGCACTCGGGAGGCAGAGGCAGGTGGATCTCTGTGAGTTCAAGGCCAACAAAGACTATATTAAAATGCTAACAGAGGTAGTAGGATAACAAAATTTTTTAAAAACTTTTTCACTGCTATTTTTCTACATAACCATGTCATGTATATGGTATATGTGCAATTAAAAACTAAGTCTTTTAAAAGAAGAATTTTAGCATATTTGTATATCATTTCCACATTGGCCCAGTATAGGCTGATTTCATAAAATGTTGGAGGTACAGGCAGAGATGCAAGTCTCAAACTGATGTGTCAGAAGGGACCCTGTGAGGGAAGATGTGCTCTCAAGTAGTAGTGATCTTGGGGTGAAGACAGGAACTCAAGTAGAATTTGTGGAATGATGCTGTTAGTAAGTTCAGAGGGCTGCGGACCTGATATTAGGACATTCTGAGAAGTCTATGATGATTGGGAGGACACAGTGAGGTGTCCTGGAGGGAAAGCTGTGCGGATCTGTCACTGGTTTAGGACCTTGGGCACATTACTTAAATTAAAAGGTAACCAAGAAAATGCATCTTAGCTTTATTAGAAATCTTGATTGTATTATAGGTTTACATTTTTAATACAAATTTTGAAAGATTACAGATATATAGAAAAGAACAGTAAACACCACTTTGCCATTAACTCTTAAATCTAATATATTTTCTTTGCATATATTTTGAGTTTAGGCATGAATACATGTAAACATGTATAATCTCATGGTCACATGTTTTTGTTGTTTGGTTTTTTGGTTTTTTTTTTATTTGCAACCATCTTGTTATTTGTGTGTTTCCTTAAATAGTTGAAGGTGCAACCAGAAGAGCGAAGATTGCTTGCAATGCTCACGTGGCCCCTCGAATGCACCGCCTGGTCATGATGAGCCAGGTATACAGGCAAACACTGGCCAAGAGCTCAGACACCCTAGTAGGAGCACACGTCAGGGTTCATCGCTGCAATGAGTCTTTCATATATTTGCTCTCCCCCTTGCGGTAAGCATTTTCACATTTTCTTTGGACAGGGTTCATTTTTTTTTAAAAAAAGATTTGTTTTATTTATTACACAGTGTTCTGTCTTCATGTTTGCCTACATGACAGAAGAGGGCACCAGATCTCATTACAGATGGTTGTGAGCCATCATGTGGTTACTGGGAATTGAACTCAGGACCTCTGGAAGAGCAGTCAGTGCTCTTAACCTCTGAGGATTCTTTTTTTTTTTAAGTCAGAATTTTACTCTAGGTAATTCATTCAGAAGAATTTAACTCCTTTAACATTTTTCAGATCCGTGACAATTGAAAAATGCAGGAATAGCACCTTTGTGCTGGGTCCTGTGGAGACGGCTCTTCACCTACATGACTGTGAGAATCTAAAGGTCATTGCTGTCTGCCACCGGCTGTCCATCTCCTCTACAACTGGCTGCACCTTCCACATTACGACACCATCACGCCCACTCATCCTCTCTGGGAACCAGAGAGTCACTGTGGCCCCATTTCATACCCATTACCCAATGCTGGAGGAGCATATGGCCAGGACTGGCCTTGCCACGGTCCCCAACTACTGGGATGACCCGATGGTTGTGTGCA
This sequence comes from Peromyscus eremicus, assembly GCF_949786415.1. Classification (NCBI taxonomy): domain Eukaryota; kingdom Metazoa; phylum Chordata; class Mammalia; order Rodentia; family Cricetidae; genus Peromyscus; species Peromyscus eremicus. The sequence continues at coordinate 71,223,357 of NC_081428.1, forward strand.
GAGAAAGCAGTGACACAAGAGTCTTCCGGCTCTTGCCGCCTTGTGAGTTCTACGTGTTTGTTATTCCCTTTGAGATGGAAGGGGACACGGTGGAGATCCCCGGGGGTCTCCCCTCGGAGTACCAGAAAGTGCTGGCTCAGCGAGAACAGAAGATTCAGATCTGGCAGAAAACCGTGAAGGAGGCTCGTCTGACAAAGTGAGTGTTTTCTCGAGTCAGTGTTTGCCGTGCGTGTGAAACTGGATGGGACTTTGTAGTCGCCAGCCAGCCACACTGATTAAATGGCATGTGCATCTTTTCTCAGGACTTGAATCCCAGGTTAGTATTTTATGCGCTACGTTACTGGGCGGGTTGGTATTCTAGGCGCTGTGTTACTGGAGGATGGGAATGAGCAGGTTAGTATTCTCGCCTAGTGATTTTATCTGTAAGACAGAGTGATGGGTGGATCCAAAGCAACAGAGCGGCAGCAGCCACTCGTCCAGGAGAGGAGGGGTCATTTTTATGGTCTCACCACATTTATTTCCCTTTGGACTTCAGTGGGATGGTGGAGTGTCTGGTTCTTGTTTTGGGATGTAGTCATTCCCGAGTGCCCTGTCTGCTGTTGTGTCCTGTGGGACTGTGTCCTGCAGAAACAACACAGCCAGGCTGATGTGTGAGCTGTCCCCAGCTGTGGTCTACTCTTGTCTTTCTTACCCACCTCAGGCTGTCACGTGAGGCCTTTATCGTTTCTGTTTCTTCTGTCTGGTAGTCGGTCCACATCCTTTTGCTCCTTCCATCATTTCATGTCGACGTCTGTCAGGTGTCTTACTGGACAGACGTCTTCTGTCCACCCTCTGTCTACAGCAGCCCTCCGGGTAATGCCGCACTGTGACCTGACGTCCCACCGTGCTCCAACAAGCAGTTCGTAGAAGTACTTGACTGCATGCTGTGTGTTTATCTTGCTTCTTTCCCATGTTCCCTACGAGGGAACAGTTGACAGGGACGTGTACACGGATCACAGCTGCCAACCTGGACAGGGCCAGTCTCTTTTCTTTATGATCTATTCCCATCAGTCAGAACACTGCCTCACTCATTTTGTTCTCAGTAGGAATCTGCCAGCGAACACACCTGTAGACACTGTCTCTCCCTGTGCCCTAACTATCTAGACTGTCTAGAAATAGTCGTTCAGTTGTGTTGAGATCTTAGGTAATCATGGGAGTCAATCTGTTGGGGTTGTCTTCTTAAATGCTTTCGCTCTCAATCGCAACTTCAGGGAGCAGAGGAAGCAGTTCCAGGTCCTTGTGGAGAACAAGTTCTACGAATGGTTGGTTAAGACAGGACATCAACACCAGCTGGACAGCCTCGTTCCACACGCAGCGGCGGCCTCCAAACAAGTGCCCAGATAGGACCCCACACGGAACCACTGGTGGGTGTTTAGAACTCAGAGCACTTCAGGAATGCTTGGGAAATCTTCCATGGCATACAAAACAGAAAAGGAAAGACTTTAGAGTATGTTCTCCTTGCCAGTGTTCTCTTCTACCCCACCTGCCTGTAGACACATGCTCACATTTTATTTGATGAGAAAACTAAACTATTCAAGTGGTGCCTAGAGAAATTTGGGCAAATATAACGGCCAGGCTTTATCTTTTTTTTTTACAATTTCTGTAGCATCAAAATATTATTTTCTATTAATAGCATTAGGTTTTTGTTTTGCCTTCTGTTTTTGTTTTTTTTTGGTTTTTTGGTTTTTTGGTTTTTCGAGACAGGGTTTCTCTGTGTAGCTTTGCGCCTCTCCTGGAACTCACTTGGTAGCCCAGGCTGGCCTCGAACTCACAGAGATCCGCCTGGCTCTGCCTCCTGAGTGCTGGGATTAAAGGCGTGCGCCACCACCGCCCGGCTTGCCTTCTGTTTTTAACATTTATTTTATTTTATTTTTAAGTATGGGTATGTGTGTATGTCTGTGTGTAGGTGGGTGAGGGTGCCCAGAGAAGGTCAAAGGTGTCGGATCCCGTGGAGCCACAGTCCCAGGTGATTGTGAGCTGACTGACATTGGTTTTGGAAGTTGAACTCAGGTCCTCTGGGAAGGCAGTGTATGCTCTTAACTGCCGAGCTGTCACTCCAATCCCAGGCGTTAAGTTCCGTTTCTTCTCTCTACTCTGTATTTTCCCATCCTCCCAAACTATTTCATAAAATTGGTCTTTAATGATCACACACAGAGCATTATTAATAGGTTAGTTAGAATTAATCCAAATAAATATTTTATTACTGAACACTGGAAGAAAGTCATGAATTAAATATGTAGATGAGACTATAGATAGGAATAAATTTATTGAGAATTACTTAATTTAAATTGTTTTTTCAGCATTTTTTTAGACTTTTTAAAAATTTTATTTTTCCTTCATGTCATTCACATCATGCACCTTGGTCACATTCATTTCCCTGTCCCTTTGTATCTGCTCTCTGCCCTTGCACCCCCCACCCCAATCAAATTTAAGAGAAAAAAAAAAAAAGGAAAAATTTCATCCTGGAAGCAGTAGTGTGACACAGTCATGCAGTAAACTTTTATCTGTACATCTTTACATGCAAGTGTTCATTGCAAAGAGTCATTGGTCTGGTTCCAGGCCTCTGGTTTCTGCAACACTATCTGTGCTGGGCCCTCACTGGAACTCCTCCTGGTTATCCTGTGGTTGCCCTGTGTCACGGAAATCCTGCAGCTTTGGGTCTTCAGAATCTGCCCCTTCACATGCTTCTGCAGATCATAGGGGGGGCAGGTGTTGGGATGGGCCCACTCATACCCCTGGTCCTGGGTAGTTGTAGGGTCGGTTAGCCCACTGGCTCTTTCCCACCCTCCATCCTCCCCACCAGGGTGAGCTTTCCAGCATTGCCCAGAGTTCACCTCTTGTAGCAGTGAGCAAGGGTGGGGCTGTTCTCCTGCTTTCACGACCTCAGGGTTGGCTCTCCCACACTTAGACCACCAGGGCTAGCTCTACTGTGTTGCCCAGGTGAGGTGCAGGGGCCACTCTCCCAAGTGCTGCAGCTGGTGAGGGGCAGGGAGAGCTCTCTTGGTCGTACTGGGCCAGCTTTCTCACCTGCCATGGGGGTGGGGGTGGGGAAGGATGGGGGTGGGGAGGGGTGAGGGTATGGGGAGGGGTGGGGTGGGGTGGGGAGGGGTGGGAGGGCATCTCTCCCTGGCCCACACCACCAAATGGCAGATGAGGGGCAGAGCCAGATCTCCTAAGCTCACATTCTCAGGGCCCATTCACTTGTACACCTGTGAATAGGGTCAGCACTGCTGTGCTGCCCAGGCAAGGTGCAGGGCCCACTTTCCTGAGTGCTGCAGCCAGTGAGGGGCAGGGGCAGTTCTCCCTAGTGCTGCAGCCAGTGAGGGGCAGGGTCAGTTCTCCCTAGTGCTGCAGACAGCCAGTGAGGGGCAGGGCCAGTTCTCCCTAGTGCTGCAGCCAATGAGGGGCAGAACTAGTTCTCCCTAGTGTTGCAGACAGAGAGGGGCATGGTCAGTTCTCCCTAGTGCTGCAGACAGACAGAGAGGGGCAGGGTCAGTTCTCCCTAGTGCTGCAGACAGACAGTGAGGGGCAGGGTCAGTTCTCCCTAGTGCTGCAGACAGACAGTGAGGGGCAGGGTCAGTTCTCCCTAGTGCTGCAGACAGTAAGGGACAGGACCAGTTCTCCCTAGTGTTGCAGACAGTGAGGAGCAGGGTCAGTTCTCCTAGTGCGGCAGCCAGTGAGGGGCAGGACCAATTCTCCCTAGTGTTGCAGACAGACAGTGAGGGACAGGGCCAGTTCTCCCTAGTGTTGCAGACAGACAGTGAAGGGTGGGGCCAACTCTGTACAGCCCTAGCCTCTCGACTTTTGGTGGTATCAGGAGCCATGGACATCAACAGAGACCATGGCTGCATCAGAGCCATGAACCCAGACATGGGCTCCAGCAGCAGCCCAGGGTCAGACATCCCCATGGCCCTGTGGCAATGAAGCCACCCAGCCCAGTCTGCTCCTCATCTCTTTCACCTCTTTAGATAGGTCTCTGTCTGTAGGATAGGAACCATTTTGTCTCTCTCTCCCATACCACACCATACATTTGCTCACCATACCATGTTTTCTCCTTGGAGCCCCAGACAGACCGCCCCAGGCCTGCCTTGTCCTACCCAGTCCATCTTGGCCTGGGCAGGACCATGTCTCCTCATCACAAAGAGATCGAAATAGTTCCCAAAGATGCCAGGCAGGCTCCTGGTTGGTGTGTGGCTGTTGCTGGAGTCCTCTTGTGGGCCAGGGCTAGAAAGCCCAGGCTGTGTTTGGTTGAGTCCTGTCCACCCCAGCTGCATGGCATGGGGCCGAGCTGTTCCTGGAGGCCTCTCACAGGTCAGGGCTCTTTTTAGATTTTTTAAAAAATTATTTTATGTATATGAGTAGTTTGCCCTCATTATGCTGGGCCACAGGTGTGCCCAGAGAGCACAAGAGGGCATCAGATCTCCTGGGACTGGAGTCACAGTTGTGAGCTACCATGTGGGTGCTGGGAATTGAACCTGGGCCCTCTACAAGAGCAACACATGCTCTTAACTGCTGAGCTACTGTCCAACTATTTAAAATAGAAATGAACTTGCAAACTTCAAGTTTTTAAAGACTAAAAGTGGAAAAATAGACATGGATGTGGATAGGTCGTTCATAGGAAAAAATACAGAACTGGAAATGCTCACTTAAAAATAAAGAAATGCGGGTGGTGAGGGGCTTCAGAGGGGAGGGGCTCCACCCTGGCGACCTGAGTTTGATCTCTAGAACCCATGTAAAGATGAAAGGAGAAAAGTGACTCCAGAAAGGCGGCCTCTGTCCTCCACAGGCACACTGTGGCCTGGATGTGTGTGCGCACAAACCCACATCATGAACCCTTGCATCATAATGAATAAGGATTCATTTTCCTCCCTTCCTGTGGGGCTGTGGGCAGTTCATGGAGGGTGTCACTTTCTTCAGTGATCTAGCTGCTAGTAGGCTACATCTGTCAGTTAATAACCATCAGTGCTCCAGAACAAGGCCTCTCCTCATAGTGCAGTAACTGGAAAATAAGGGGAGGAAATTGGGTGTTGGCTGCCCATTTAAAAAATCATTCCCATTAGAAATCCAGCCAGAACAGTGAGATTTATTTACACACCTAAAGAATTAAAGAATTTCTCAAAGAGTATAAAAATGTAAACAGCATTTGTCTTTTAGAGATGAAACTAGGGATCCAAGATAGGAGAAAGCTTATTTTTAGAGAGACAATTCACACAACCCGAGATTCACCTCTCTGTTCGTTTTTTAGAGAGAGAATTCACATAACATGAGATTCACCTCTCTGTTTTTTAGAGAGACAATTCACATAACACGGGATTCACCTCTCTGTTTGTTTAGAGCCTTCTTTCCTTTTTCTTTTTTTCTCATTCATTTGGAGGTACTGAGGGTGGAAGCCAGGGCCTCACACATGCTATGTAATCATTCTACCACTGAGCTGTATCTACAGCTCTCTTTGTACTTGTTGTTTGTGAGACCAGATCTTGCTAAATTGCTTAGGTTGACCTTGAACTTGCTCTATAACCTAAGCAGACCTTGAGTTTGCAATTCTCTTGCCTTACCTTCCCAAAGAGCTGGAATTGTAGGTGTGTACCATCTAGCCTGGCAACTCACTTTTCTAAGGTGAAGAATTCATTGCATTTTTACTGAGTTCGCAAATTTATGCAACTGCCACCTTTTAAAAAACAGAACGTGCGGGGCGGTGGTGGCGCACGCCTTTAATCCCAGCACTCGGGAGGCAGAGCCAGGCGTATCTCTGTGAGTTCGAGGCCAGCCTGGGCTACCAAGTGAGTTCCAGGAAAGGCACAAAGCTACACAGAGAAACCCGGTCTCGAAAAACCAAAAAAAAAAAAAAAAAAACAGAACGTTTCAAAGCGCCTAGTTAGAGTGCCCTCTCCCCATTAGTAGTCATCTCCTTTGCCGTTAACCCCTCAGCTTCTCTTACCTCCAGGCCCCAGCAAACAAGCATTTGCCTTGTTTATTCTGGACAGTCTTATAAATGGAAGCAGTCAGCTTGTCAAGGTTCATCCCTGCTGTATCAAGAGTGTTCCTTCTTACAGCAGGGTAGCAGTCCATCGAGAGGACTTGAAGATTCTTTCCACTTCTTCAAATCACACTGCTTCATGTTTATAGCATGTGCTTCTGTCTCATGCATTTATACCCAGGAGTGGGCTGCACTGCATGTGCTCACCTATTTAGGGGATTGCAGTTTTCCAGACAAAGCTGCAAACAAAATGATTCCCTTTCCAAAGTGTGTCTTCCTTTCTTTTGTTTTGTTCATGACACAGAGTCTTTCTACATAGTCCAGGCTGGCTTTGAACTTGGAGCAGCCCTCCTGCCTTGGCATCCCGAGTGCTGGGATTGTAGGTATGTGCCACCATAGCCACCTATACTAGTCTTTTTAAGAAGCATGACTTGGGCTGGAGAGATGGCTCAGTGGTTTAGAGCACTTGCTGCTCTTTTAGAGGACCTGGGTTCAATTCCCAGTACTTACAGGGAAATTCTTAACTGTCTGTAATAACAGTTCCAAAGGATCTGATGCCCTCTTCTGGCCCCCAAGGGCACTGTTTGCATGTGGGTGCATACACACACATGCAGGCAAAATATCCAGGCACATAAATAAAAATAAATCTCAAAAAAAAAAAAAAAAAAAAAAAAGAAGCGCACGCCTTTAATCCCAGCACTCAGGAGGCAGAAGCAGGTGTATCTCTGTGAGTTTGAGGCCAGTCTGGTCTACAGAGTGAGTTCCAGGACAGCCAGGGCTGTTACACAGAGAAACTCTGTCTCAAAACAAAAAAAAAAACAAAAACAAAAAGAAAGAAAGAAAGAATTTCACAATATGTAGTTAATAAATGCTGGGTTGACATTGGAGATTGTACAAAGAAACAGGAACTGGAAGGTGTAGGGATTGGCACTCCCGTTAGTCTCCAGGAGGAATTGTATGTCAGGCATAGGGATTGTTGTTCCTGTTTACCTCCTGTCTACCAATTTTGGGTTCATAATATTTTCTTTCTGTTATAAAGTAACTATACAAAGCTAATTTTCTCATGATAAATTGTCATGCTTTTCCTAATTTATGAGTTTATAAATGAAAGTTTTCATATTTGCATGGACTGTGAAAATTGATTTATATACATTACATTCTCTTTGCTCACCTGCAGGGCTCTGGAAACGTGAGGAAGGATGGAGGCTGGTGCCCACTGAAGACACCCTTGCTGCCCACGAGACCTCAGGCTTTTCCTCCAGTTCACTCCTTTGTTGGTTCCTGTCTGTACTCACTTGGGTTGAATTTGAGCTTCTGACTTTGATAAAACGTCTTCCCTGTCGAAGGTTAGAAGACTGTGTCATGCCAAAATGGAACACTAGGCAAGGCAGATGGATGTATGCTTTAGTGTCTAAAGTGACCGGGTGCAGGCTCACAAGCTGACTTCATATTTTAATCTGTATGATGGAAGGGTTTTGTCCTAGCTGAAAAAGTTAGCCAGGTGTGGTGGCACATGCCTGATTCCAGGGTTCAGGAGGCAGAGTCAGGTAGAGCTCTGTGAGTTCCAGGCTTGCCTGGTCTACATGGTGAGGACCCAGTATCTCAAAAAACAAAACAAAACAAAACAAAACAAAACAAAACAAAACAAAAAGAGTTGTGTGGTTCTTTGTAACTATTTAAAAGGAAATTGCTACTCCTTTTTTAAAAAGAGTGACAGTAGGGTCAGTTGGTGTATAAGTACAGCAGAGATAGTTTTATAAAATGGTATTTTAGGCCTTAAAGTATAAAACACATGAAATTGTGTAAAATTTTTTATTTTTATTTTCTGCTTCAAATTTCAATAAACAAACTCTAAAAAGTAATTTTCTCCTTTTGTTAAGAAGATAAGTTTTAATTTTAATAAAAGGTTTTTGTTTTTACTCTGTTACTGTACTGCATGGGTTTACATGTGGCTAGGAAGCCCTGTTCTTCCAGACAAGTGAGTGATTCTAATCACTAACCCGGGTTGTTTAATGGATAGTTACCATCACGGAGAGCTATTCTTAGAGTTCTCACATAAGAGTTCTTCATGCTTGTGAAGTCTTTGAAGCTCTCTTCACAGTTTTTACTTTAACATGAAATTTGAGTAAGCACAGGATGACGGAATGAAGAAGCACTGGCCTGACACTAACGGACCCTGTGGGTTGATCTGACGCTTTGAAGTGCTAAAAGTTGAGACGCAAATACGTTCTGTGGTCTGTTAGTTGCTTCTTGGTGATCTGCATATCAAGGCACATCTGCCACATTCTTAAAGATGTATTTTTATTATGGTGAATGTGTATGTCTGTCTCTGGGTATGCACGTGTGAGTGCAGGTACTGGAGGAGACCAGAGGAGTCAGTTCCCAGAGCTGCACCTGTGAGCTGCTCTGTGTGGCTGCTGGGAACTGAAGTCCAGGCTTCCGCAGAAGCAGCAAATGCCTCTCCAGCCCCCACATTTCCCTTTTAAGTTGAATGCTGTTGTGGGGATCCACAACAAGGTATTTGTTGGACATAGTAGAAAGGTGAAATTGGACTTTGAGGAAGACTCTGCTCTGCTGGGAAAATTAAAGGGAGAAGGATTGGCTTATTGTTTCTCTGAGTTTGTAGAAAGTATTAATCCCATTCCTAACAGAGGCAGATTCCAGTATAAAGGGCAGAGAGAGCATCTAGCTTAGAAAATTCTGGAGTCTCAAGGCAGCTTTCTCTCCCTATGTACTTAACACTCCTCTTGTGAGTAACAGCTCTTTTTAATTTGTGTCTGGGAAAAAATTCAAACCTGAATGACATTTTCAAGAATAGGTGAGCTGACCTTGCTGTGGCAAGCTGGTAATTCCTGAACTTGGAAAACGAGATTGCCAAGCCCTTGAAGCCAGCCTCAACTACCCAGTGAATTCCAGGCCAGCCAGAGAGATATAATATAGTAAGGCTCTGAAAAAAAAACGAAAGGTCACTGAACCCCTATATACGCTCTGACTAGAGTACCCAGATGTTAACATTTTGCCGCATTGACTCATCTATTCTCTGTTATTAATTTTAAAGCTGGTTCTACCCCAAACACATTAGCATACATTACCAAAATCAATGACATTTTCCTACCTACTTATAGGGCAGAATCAAATTCAAGAGCCAAACATATATAACATATAGTTATATATCTAACATATAGTCCATATTAAAAGCTTTTAGATTGCCAATGTTTTTTGGTAATGACTCCCAACACCCCAAAGACAAGAGCATTCATGACTTCTAGGTACACGTTTGTTTGCCTTTGAAACCTCCCCTTTGCCCTGAAGTAGAGGATGGTCTTTGGATTCTTCTGTGTGCTCTCTGTTGAAGAACAAAAAGACATTAGGAATGTCCAATAGGTCATTGGATGAAACAAACTGCACAGAAAAAACTTGTTTTGAAGTTTTAAAACTGTGGCTGGGTTTTGGTGCCTTGATTCAGCAAAGTCTACAATGCAGCAGGGCTGTGTGAGCATTGGATGGGCAATAAAGCCAGCCTTTATTTCATAATCCCAATTGTTTATTTAGCAAACACCGATAGGCTGTAAACGACTGACTCAAATTTTGGATTCAGTTCTCACTACTAAGCAAATTGATTTGAAACCAGCCTGGTATAAATGTCCCTGTGCCTGTAGCCCCGGAAGCCACTCTGGATTTCTTTCAGTGGTGCAGAATCAACCTCTGCACTTACAATGTCTAAAACTGGAGCCAAGGTAAGTAAAGGCCATGCAGACATCTCAGCTCCCCTGCTTTTCTTCTAAAGATACATGGAAAGAGGAATACAGAAAGGCTCCTGCTTCTTTGCCTGGAGGGGAATAACCTAGTGCTTGAAGACAAGGATGGGGAGGGGGGTGAAGGAGCGCTTGTTTTCTAGTCTAACAGCATCATCTAACACAACACTGAAGATTTACATTTAGCGATGGTGCTGTGCTAAGTACTATATGGGTAAGCAATACCGAAACCATCACGATGGCTGCCGTCCAGCCACATGGATGATTTCAGTCTCATAGGAATAGGACATGATGAAGACTGTAATAGAAAACTTAAGTAGTCAACATTCTGTTGTGTGTAATTTAGCCTCAGTCCTTATTGTTCCAGAAGGCCAGTGGCCAGGCCAGGCCAGTGAACTCAGTCAGACAGTACTTCTGCATTCAAGGCCCGGTCCTCACTAACGTTTGACTCCACTGCCTGTCTGGAGGTGAATACTCAGGCAAGGCTTGGGGAAGGAAGGGATTCTCTGGTTAGCTTTTGTAGCCCTCAGCGAGGCTAAAGGGTGGAGTCAGTGTGTGGTCCCTGATCCCTCCCTCCTCGGTCACACTCACTGTACACTCACTCACTATACACGAGTTCCTGTGACAGGCTGTGCTCTTCACCAACTTTATTCATTTGGATAGGCTTGTCCCCTTTCCTTTACTTCTAGAAACTACTCACCCTCACTCCAAAAAACGAAGATTCCCCGCCTCGGCTCCCTTATGACAGCGCTTTTCTGTTAATAAATCAAATCAGCCACAAGGTGGCGGCACACTGCCAGGAAATTAACCACTTCAACCACAACTCTGCGTTGTTTCCTATAACCCAGCGTTTTTCTGGTTGTGGAATAACTGTGCACAAGGGGGGAGGTGTCTATTTTGGGGTTTCACGGTGATAGTTAGAAGCAATTGATGAACTCCCAGAGTTCCTATCAGGTGTTCCCTATTTCAACCAGAGAAACTGAGGTCTGCTTTGCATCATCACTTCCGGTCTGTTTGAGTAGAGGGCTGTAGAAACGTAAATACGCGGTTTGGTCTTGGTCGGAGACTGCTGTCCTCCATTAGAACGTTCTTTTATTGTGCTCCACTTTAAGAAAGTCCCGCATTTGTTGACAAAATCCCCAGAAGCCAAGGTGAGGTCAAGTAGAGGAGTGCATTTCTCTTCCCAGTAGAAGGGAAAGCTGTCCTAATGTGACAGTGAGCTTTCCTCTCTCATCTGTGTGCAAAGCCGCCCAGTCCCTCAGCTCTCTAACTGCTCTGTGCTTCAGATTAGTTTCTATGAAGACAAAAATTTTCAAGGCCGCCGCTATGACTGCGACTGTGACTGTGCCGACTTCTACTCGTACCTCAGTCGCTGCAACTCCATCAGAGTAGAAGGAGGCACCTGGGCTGTGTACGAAAGGCCCAACTTCGCGGGGCACATGTACATCTTACCTCAGGGCGAGTACCCTGAGTACCAGCGCTGGATGGGCCTCAATGACCGCCTGGGCTCTTGCAGAGCTGTTCATCTGGTGAGTCTGGGAGCTTGCTGTGGCCACAATCCCACAGCTTTTCGAAGATTTTATTTTTATGAGTGTGTGTGCGCGCGCGCACGCGCGCGCGTGAGCACATTTGCATGCAAGTGCCTTCAGGGGCCAGAAGAGCTGGAGTTACAGGTGGATATGAGCTGCCTGATATAGATTTTGGGAACTGAACTGCCTGGATTTTGGGAACTGAACTGACTCCTTTGGTAGAGCAGCAAACACTCTTATCTGCTGAGCCATCTCTCCAGCCCCCTCTCCCCCACACACCTTTTCCTAAGTCTTTCTAGAGGTTTTGTTGACTGAAATAAAAATCATAGTTTACTCCCTCACTAGACTAAATGACATTACTTCCCAGCCTTTTGGCTGAGATCAAGTGAAGACTAATTGTTCTATGACCCTCTTTCTACCTCATATATATTTATAGAAATTATACTTTAAAAAAGCGAAGTCAGCCTTTTCAGTATTTCACGGTGGAGACAGTCCTGGTGGCCCTCCTTTCAGGGTGATAGGCTGTGAAACGTGCTGTCCTCTGCGTTCCTGAAGCACTAATGATTTCTCTAATGATGCCTGTTCATTGCTGTTGGTTGCTGTTGTCTGCAGCCTAGTGGAGGCCAGTATAAGATCCAGATCTTCGAGAAGGATGATTTTAATGGCCAGATGTATGAAACCACGGAAGACTGCCCTTCCACCATGGAGCAGTTCCACATGCGAGAGATCCACTCCTGTAAGGTACTAGACGGCACCTGGGTTTTCTACGAGCTGCCGAACTACCACGGCAGGCAGTATCTTCTGGACAAGAAGGAGTACCGGAAGCCCATCGACTGGGGCGCAACGTCCCCCGCGGTCCAATCACTGCGCCGCATCCTAGAGTGACGGCGTGAACGGGCCATAGAGTTCTCCCTGAGGGCTGAATGCTGGCTGGCTTGTGCTCCACATAGCATCATAAATAAAAGAATTGGCATGCATCCCACTGCCGACTCTAGTGCCTCTTAATTGCTTTTAGGGAGCAAAAATCTAGAACCCACCACGGTGGGCAGTTACACAGAGCAGTTCATCTATCAGATAACTAGTCTAGACCTTTGTGCAAAACCAAGTAAGAGTGCATTGAAGGCTGGGAAATAACATTCTCGCGGAGTGACTCTTTCTGCCTGTGTTTTGCATTAATTCAAACAATCAGAGCTGCCATTTTTGGGAGTTCCTATACTCATGGTTTGTTTCTTCCCAACCCATTCTATAAGAGTAGTGCTCTGTCTACACTTTACAAGTAAGAAAACCTACATGTCAGGAAAACATTTTAAATGGACCACGTTGACAGGTGGTGAATAGAAGAGGTAGAATTTTCCAAGGACATTTAAGCTTCTGAAAGCCATCGTTCGATTTGCAGCTCATCCCTTCAGCTCATCATAGCTGGAGATCTGTGTGCAGTGTGATTACAGGACCCTGAAAGATGTAGAAAGCGGGAGAAGTAGGGTTCCACTGCAAGTTCTCTCAGGAGACAGGATCCCTACTGAGAACAAGAATGAAACCAGGGGTCTCACTTGCTGGTAGCCAAGCTACCTGTGGCCTAATGCCCTCACTTAAGATCTACACGTTCCGGGTTTGCGTGAGAAGGACATGTTGCGGCTTGTCTCTACTCTCTGACGGTATTTGAAAGGGAGTTGGACAGAGTCTTGATGCTCTGAATAGCCCTTAAGGCTTCGCTTAGTTCATTCTGATGAAGACACAGCATCACTGAGAATGTTAGGGAGTATCTGGGAATTTGGGGAAATGCTAAAAGCACCTGTCTTTAAAAGAGGTGGCAAAGCTCATGTCTCCTAGGGTCTTTCCCCCAAGACGATACATAAGAATGCTAAATTCTAATGCCTACTACATGCCTATAATTCATTTAATTTCTTTTATTATCTCCCCCCCCCTCTTTTTTTTTTCATTTTGTCAGTGAGGACTATGAGGAAAGTGAGAGGAATTAAGGGAGACCCACACTGAGAAAAGGGATAGTATGTTGCCCATGGAGCTGCAGAGGGAGGGCCCAGCCCATGAGCTGACAGTGCTGTCAGTTCTGGACCTTACCACCCTGCCAAGAAGCTAACTTGCCTCCTCTCCAACACAAGAGTCCCAAAGCAAGTGTTCTCCATTGAACACAGTAGAATTTTCCAAGGGCCAGAAAGGACATGGGAAAAAGTGGCCAATACCCGAGATCACTGACAAGGCTTTTAAAAGCGCCATTTCTTGTCGTGACCTCAGAGATCTTTCCAGTCATGTTCCACTGGGGAAACTGAGGCTGTGTTACCGACAGCCTCTCCTCTCGTAGCAGCCACTGCTTTGCTTCTTAGGCGTTCATCACAGTGTGCGCAAGGCCACCAGAAAGGCAGTTCTGGCAGCAACACAGGACAGCGGTGTCAGGATGGCTACGCACAGTCTGACAGAGGCGAACAATGGCTACCGAAACGCTTGGCAGTTTCTGCCCTGGTTCAGAAAGGCCGCTGCCACTCTCCAGGCCACACGTGCACCTCTTAGCGCTGCTTAAAAGGAGTTGCTCAGGCACTGAATACTAAAGGCAAGAACTCTTTTGTCCTCCATTCATAAATTCCAGACCTTTGGGGTGGAGAAGATGGTTCGCTCTGCTGTTAGAGCCAAGGGTTGGCATCCCACCTGTCAGCCACACTCCAGACATCAAGGTTATTATCCTGAGTTTACTCTCTCTACTCTTCATTGTTTTCTCTGAAACAGCATCTCAGGAAAGCAAAGGCCAAGGTATACTAAAACCATGTTAGCTTTTTTTCCTATCCCAAGCATTCCTCTGAGTAGTTCCCAGATGCGGAGCCCACTTCCTCAACATGCTAGGTCAAAGGCTCCCATGTCAAGCCTCCAGGGTGAAGCTGGAAGATGAAACACAGAACAGTATTAGTAAACACCAAATGCTGGGATATAGATATAAATGTGACCTAAGTTCTACATGGGACATGCTAGAAATGATCATCTGTCTGAAACGTCGTGACTTCATCCTTATCTGCATTTGCTATACCCAGCCGCTCTATTACAAGAGTAAGGTAAATCACAACACATTATGTTGGGCTGAAAGCACATGGGATGCTGCAGGCTTCTGGAACAGTGGTGCAGGTCCCACAAAGGACATTTAAATGCATTGTTTTAAGAAAGCGTAGTAAACTTGTGTCCCCATTGGATGGACCCGTGGACCACTGGCTTCCAATCTTGGCTACCAAAGGGCTCTGAATGCCACAAAACCTCCCTTACACAAACCCAGTATGTATGCCCCTAGTTTCCGATCTGCAGTCTGAGCTCTGATCCAGCTGGGTCTCCATCCACAAGACTTAAGGATGCCTCTGTTTCCCTTCACACTGTCGTTTCCACACCCAGCAGCTCCTTTTCTTCCACTATCCTCTTGATGTGTGCCAAATGCAATTCGTCTCTTCCCCGTGTCTTTCCTGTGGTTTGACCCACACAAACGACATCTGGATGGTTGTGTTCCGGTTTTCGTTTGTTTCAATTGACTCTGGGTTTAAGTTTGGTGTGTGCGGTGGAAAGGGTTGTATATGTTTTGTTTCGACTAAGTGTCTTAGTTACTTTTCTGTTGTGGTGATAAAACACTGCGATTAAGACAATTCAGAAAAGGAAGGGTGCCAGGCAGTGGTGGCACACGCCTTTAATCCCAGCACTCGGGAGGCAGAGCCAGGCAAATCTCTGTGAGTTCGAGGCCAGCCTGGTCTACAGAGCGAGATCCAGGACAGGCACCAAAACTACACAGAGACACCCTGAATCAAAAAGGAAAAGAAAAAAAAAAGGAAGGAAGGGTTTGTTTGTATGGTTCCAGAGGGTTCGAGTCCATGATGGAAGGAAAAGGGAACTGAAAACTCACCCCTTGGAGCACAATCACAAAGCAGAGAGAGAAAACTGGAAATGTCAGAGTCTTTAAACTCTTGAAGCCTGCTGCCAGGGACATACGTCCTCCAGCAAGACCACACCTCCTAAACCTCCCCAAACAGTGCTACCAACTGGGGACCAAGTGTTCAAACACCTGAGCCGCCGAGGGACAGTTATCGTTGGAACCATCACACTAAGGCTGCCTCTCCTGTCAGAGAGTTCTGAAGACCACCTCTCCTTCACACAAAGTCAGCATCTGCCCCTTCAGCTTCCAGTCTGCTGTCGTAGCTCTGACCCACCTAAGTCTCCATCTACAAGACTGGATCCCTCTTAATGATCTATCAGTTCTGCTATGGGATCATCTACATTTTCCTAAGAACTAGTCGTCTGGTACAAAAGCTAG
This sequence comes from Peromyscus eremicus, assembly GCF_949786415.1. Lineage (NCBI taxonomy): Eukaryota > Metazoa > Chordata > Mammalia > Rodentia > Cricetidae > Peromyscus > Peromyscus eremicus. The sequence goes on from NC_081428.1 coordinate 71,238,951, forward strand.
AGTCCTGTTCCTCTCTGGGAGTGGATTCAAATCCTGCCAACGGACACCATCAGTTTAGAGTCACATAGTCTAACATGGGTAACTTCAACTCTCTCACCCATAGGGCAGCAATATATAGACACATGTAATATGCATGCTTTGTTATCATCGACTTCAGTAGCTGCAAAGATACCACAAGCACTGAACAGCACGAGCTGAATTGTTGCTGTGAGAGGAGATGTGAGGTCAGGTTCCTGTGAGCCTCTGGCACAAGTATTTTTGTCAATGAGCAACTCTAAACCTCTCCTCTTGGGTGCCTCTGTTTCAAGACACTTTAAGCATATTGTTGACTCAGGAGCATGGAGCTCATAGCCAGGGGCTCTAGAACTCATGCCAGATGGATGATTTTTTTCTGGGAAGGTCTGTCACAGCCTTCTCGTGCTTCAGATACCATGTTGGTACTATCATTAGGGGGCATTTGAAAACAGTGAAACAATCGATGAAAAGCTGGAATGCAAAGAGTACGATGTTAGGTGTGCCTGGAATGATGTGTGAGAGTTTGTTCCTCTCCGGCTGGGATCACGTGCTCTGGGTCACTGGTCTTGGCTCCTCTTTGCTCACCTCCATGAGTTAGTCTCAAAACCACGGTGATTTGTGCTGGATGATTCCGAAGGGACCGGGGGTTAGGATTTGCAAATGCAGACTCTGACACAGTGAGGATAACCGGACTGCAGTGGTTACTGTGTTCCCGCTCTTTTCTAGTACTAAGGATCTGTTGCCAAGTTGTTTGGATTTCTCCCATAGTCTTCTACATGGTTAGCCAGCTTTAGACCTTTTTACTTTATCCCATAAATTTTCAGAAGTGTGCCTATGACATGTGGGTACAGATGTGTGTTCATATGTGTGGGTGCATGTATACACGTATGTGCATGTATGGAGGTTCTAGATTGATGGCCCCTCTCCACCTGATATATTTTGGAATAGGGTCTTTTGCTGACCATTTATCTAGCTAGTAAGCTTGGCCCAGAGAGTCCCTGTCTCTGCCCCCTCGAGTGCTGAGATCATAGGTAGGCTGCCCAAACCACCTGGCTTTTATGTGGGTTCTGGGAATCTAAAGTCTGGCCCCCATGCCTGCATGGCGTCACTTTACCCAAGAGCCACCTTCGCGGTCAATGTCTGTAATTTTGGCAGATGCTTCGTAGTTGGGAACTATGTCGAATCATCTAATCCAGTCCACAACCTTGACAAAAGCTTCGTTGTTACAGGAGTCCGGCCCTCTCTTGGCTGTCCCATTAGTCTCCTCCCGTTAGTCTAGCTCCCCGAAGTTTCCTAAGCCAACTAGGTTGTCTCTAGAGTTCACACAGGTTAGAGGTTTTCAAACTTGTCCTTTCCCCTCATATTCAACACGGCACAAGTTCTGTTGATATTAGATGCGACAATAAGGAGAAAAACCTTGAGTCTATAACTCGAAGGGCATATGCTGAATAAAGGCAGCTACCCTAAAACCTAAAACCTTCCAAATATGAGGTCCCCGAAGGACAGGCAGAGGAGGAGCCCTTTGGTAGTGACGGGATTCAGAACCCTTGGGCTTCAGTGATACTGGCTCAGCTGTCTGCTGGGGATTTTATGAGATCCTTTCTGGAGTGGAGGTGGAGGGGAGGAGGCAAGAAGGGGAAGTAGGGGAGCCTGGTGGAAAGAGGAGCCAAGGGGGTAGAGGGGAGTTTGGAGGGCTCTGGTCACATGACAGGGTGACTGCTTGCTCAGAAAGGGGGAGTTAATTTTTTTTTTCCTGCCAGGCTCTGAACTTGGCCTCACCTTGGTTCTTTCTACTTTAGTCCCGTTTTCCCAGCACCTGTGGTCTCCTTTGTGAGCCAGCAGCCATCACACAGTTGGGTGACTGTGGAATGACTAGCTTCCTGGGAGAATCCCACCAGCATTTGTCTCTTGGGAGCAGAGTACACAGCAGGCCGGATTTGTCCCCACTGTTCAGCGAACCGCCACATCAGCCTGCACACTGGACCATGGGGCCAGAACAATGGTGGGTCCCACCCGTAATGCTGACCAGGATGGTTTCCTAATACACCCTGGCTGGTTTGCCCAGACTCACAGTAAGCCTGGTGGCCCTGGCCAGGCTGGTACGACAGGGCCCAGTGCTAAGTACAGAAAGATAAATCTTTATACTATGTTCCTGTGGGTGGGGGGAGAGCCAGGAGGGTGCTGCCTGTGAGGGGATTATGAACCAGACTCACTGACAGCTCCTGAAGACTCCTCTAAAGGCCAGGTGCCCCGGCAGTTGTGAGGGAGTCACAGGTTCCTGCCTGCTCAGTGTCCCATGGTTCCTTGGCAACAGTACACTCACACTGTCTTGGTGATGCTCTCGACACACAGGACTTTGGCTCTCAACATGGTTATGTGAAAAGAAAAGACAGCTACGATTCCCACTTAATGAGTGAATAGGCTGAGTCACCTGTAGAGGTGACTTCAGACTTCCTAGGCCCCAGAACCAAGAAGAGCCCTTTGATGTGACTAGTGTCCATGCCAACTGGTTCCCTGTGTATGAGAAGGAACTTTAAGAAGACTGTTATCCCCATGTTTGTTATAATCATAACCATGATTTCAGTTGTCGATGACTCTTAAGGTATAAGTGAATGTAAGTGGGAATTAGCGTGCTGGCCTCGGAGGGAATTGGGAGAGTGAGCATGTGCTGGACAGGCAAGCTAATGCATTGTCAGTTGTATTATATCTCCCCCTGTCCTCTGCCCACCACTTCTCTGGTTTCTTGTCCTGTTCTTCCATAATGAAAAGAAACACAGCAGATCTGCCTGAAAAAGACGGGGCTTGATGGCCTAGCTTTGGGGTGTGTCCTCTTTTCAGAAAACAAATCTCAAAATGGGAAAACAAGAAAAGTAGGAGGAAATATTTGCTTTGAAATGACTACCTACGGGGCTCTTTAAAAGGTAACACTTAGAATTCGGACAAAAACTCAACATTCCTAAAACTCTCCATCTCAAGGAGCTGTAAAAGCAAGAGAACAGTTCCAGGATGTGAGAGCTTGGACTCGAATCCGATTGTCAGTCTGCGGCCTTCCCACGCAGGTCTTAGGTCCTGGAGAGAAGACCCCTTTGCTTGAAAGGGGTCCTGTGCCATCATGAGCCACAGCGAGAAAGCACCCTCACTCCACGCACCCCACCTGTGCTCAACTGAGTAAAGACAAATGAGGAATTAGAGAGGACTTAGCGTAGTTTTAAACTTACCCCTTCCCTCTGAAGATTTGATCACTTTAGTCTATGAAGTAAATTTACTGGAGACAGGTAACAGGAAAAGGACAGACACTTCAAACCATGCCCAAGGCACAGGAGTATTTGGCTCAAAGTGGGAAGTACTTGACATATAGGACTTAAAGAGATGAGGTCCAGACGTTAGAGAGGATGTGCTTGGAAAGTGTTACCTCAGCCACATGGGTTCCCCAGGCAACAGGGACTCGGTAATCCATCAGACCCACTATCTCGTCTTCTGTTCAAAGTTTCTCTCAGGCAGAGCAGAGACATCAGAAACACCGTGGTCGGTTACTAACACTGAAAAAAGGTATCTATTTCTTTGTTTAAAAAGATAGCTTTCCAAGCCAGTCTCAGGTCTACAAAGATCTACGGAGTTTCTGAAAAGCCAGAGGAACATTTAGGGTGGGCTAGTCCACTCTCTCACACAGGCAGCTCTTGCAGGAACGGCCCCGGGACTAGTGAATGTGGGAGGAGGGATCACGGAGAAAGTCACGGTCTTTGCCTAGGAATCAAGGAGGTTTTGATTAATGGCTTTGGAGGGTGAGTTCATCCAGACATCCTTCAAACATCCTAAAACCCAATTTTTAAAGTGTTTGATATGATGGCTCTTTACAAATACACAGTTGGGTAAACACCAACAAAATTAGGACCGAGTATTGTCATGCCCAATCCAATTCCTCTGTGCCCCCTGGGGGTCACTGCTTGAAGCCTGTGCTGACACAGCCCTCTTGGGCTGGAGCCACTGGCCTTCCTTTGGCTTACCTTCTCCAGATGTCCTGGAGTGGGGTCGGGCAGTGTGGTGGTTTGTGCCTGGTTTCTTCCACACAGATGATGCTTGGGGATGCATCTGTGGTGTACCACACATCAGTATTTCTTTTCTATTGTGAGTAACCATCTATTTTATAGATGTATCCTTTTTATTTTTAATAATTCAGGAGGGAAGGAAATGGGCTTGTTTCCAGACACTCGGCTTTTGTTTATAGTATCTTTAAAGTCTCCAGAACCATGTGTCTAGCCGGTCTAATTTCCACAAAATAACTATGCTTTCCCCCTCTCTTTTTTAGGGTAACACACTTAGACCTGCCTGGAGATATTGAGGTGGTGGCCTGACACATTCATACCCTTCTGCCTTGTTTCATAAAGAGCTTGCTAGCTGTATCCCTGTCCTGGGTTCAGAGGGCAGCAGTTAGGAGCCCTAGCCTAGATCTAGCCTCCCTCCCCATCATCTTGTCCCAGCAGATCTGAACACTCCTAGGGGCACAGGTGGCCAGGCTGGCTAGACAGAGAGAGAGAGAGAGAGAGAGAGAGAGAGAGAGAGAGAGAGAGAGAGAGAGCTCTAAACTCCTGGAGCCCTGGGTTGTGAGGTGATCCTGGAAAGGTAGAATCCTGTGGAGAGTAGGACACCAGCTGGGAATACAGGCCACCAGTGAGAGCATCTCAATTTACAGTGCTCAAATATTTAGACATCTGATCTATGGATCTCCGTTTTTCCTCTCTTTCCCCAGAGCCACATTACAAAGAGGCTTGCCCTGGCTGTCACTGGGGAAGGCATCTGAGTTTCTTTTCATGCTCCCATGAGCAAATCACTCCATCAGCACCACTGGCTCTCTGCTGGTTCAGAAGAATAGTTCTTTTAGTACCTAGAGGTACCTGCCTCATTAGTAGGGTGTGGTTTCTGTGCTGGGAGAGTCTTACCCCATCCTTCCATCTGGTCCCCTGACTGATGACAGCTGTCAGTGCAGAAGAAAACAATCTGTGCTTGGCAGTCCTTCTCTGTGTCCCCAGTCAACTCCTTCATGCACTCCCCACAAGCAACTGTTTCTGCCTCAAAACCCCATCACATGACCTGGTCTCTACAGATACCTCCTACTCAACAGAGAAGATGGAGGGCAGTATTCGTTTGCACAGCTACCTCCCCATTCCTGTCTCTAAGGCATCAGAGTTCACTGACATTTTGTTCTCAGTTCTCTATGACTCCATTCTCACCTCTATGACTCCAGAGTCTCCCTGTCTCTCCTCCTTTGCTCTCCCCTCTCTTCCTTCTCTTATTCTTCCCTCCCCTCCCCTCTCCTCTCCTCTCCTTTCCTTTCCCTTCTCTTCCCACTCTCCTCCTCCTCCTCCTCCTCCTCCTCCTCCTCCTCCTCCTCCTCCTCCTCCTCTTCTTCTTCTTCTTCTTCTTCTTCTTCTTCTTCTTCTTCTTCTTCTTCTTCTTCTTCTTCTTCTTCTTCTTCTCCCCATCCTGCTCCAGATGATCTGAGCACTCCTGGGGTATAGGTGACAGGGCTGGCCTCTCCTTCTCCTCCTCCTTCCTCCTCTCCTCTCCTCCTGGAATTAGCATGCAGCCATCATTCTGTCCTCATTATTTTTTCTCCCATTCCACCCTCCAAGGATGTTTCAAAGCTGTCCTTTGTCCCCCACTTCCCTGACTTGGGTGTTGGCTGCAGACCGGGATGTGGCATCTCAGCCTGCTCTTTTACGTCTCACTAATCTGTCAAGCTCAGGCACTCTTCCTAAAATGTGAGCCATGGCATCTCCTTGGTAAATCCTTCTGATCTTTTGGGTTCATGTGTGTACAAGAAAGAATTGCAACTCTCAGAGCCATGACAAATGCTGGCCGGAGAAAGGGAAGTGTTGACCAGAACCTCCAGGTTCTTTAGCCTGCTGCCGAGTCGTACCTCCTGCAGCTGGGTTGGAACTCCTGGCTGTAATATTTGAGCCCTCTGACCCGTGCCTCTTGAGTCCATGTATCAAAGCAGACCCATTTGGACTCCCTGAAATTAAGACAGGTTTATCACAATGAAAGACAGGCTTCAGGAAATGAGCCACAGATGAGAGGGTGGTCGCCATCGATGTCGTCCGCCTCCTCCTCTTTTTCCTCTTCTTCTTCCTCCTCCTTCCTTCTTCTTCTCCCTCCTCTCCCCTTTATTTTGATTCAGGAAACTATCCTAGTATAATTGTTATTCATGCCAGACAACTCGGCTACAAAACCTGGTTTTACCACTTACCAGCCATATAACCTAAGCAAGTTACTCTTTCTGGGCCTTGAAGTGGTAATAGGAAAACAAATTATTTTCTCAAAATCCTTACACCCATTCAGGTCCTCTAGCAAATTCCCAGGCTGTGCATGGGGACGTTTAGCAATGCTAAGCCATTCATGCCCCAAGAACATCCCCAACCAATGATTGTGCAAGTTAGTGGAGATATACCTTTTCTTCACAGCAACAGGACTGAGCTCCCCCAGCATAGTGTGGTGACCTGCTGAGTGACAGATGTTTCCTGTCCCACTTCCCCTCTCTCTTACCAGGGCTTCCTGGGACCCTCTCCCAGATACTTTCCTTGTACTCAAATGCTTGTCTTTGGCTGCGCTTCCATGTAAAGGAAACCCAAGCTGTCCCTCTTAAGGATGATGAAACAAATGCTGGGGGGGGGGGAGTGGGGAGAAAGAGAGAGAGAGAGAGAGAGAGAGAGAGAGAGAGAGGACTAGCTCACAGCACCTCGTTGACAAAGCCCAGATTCAAACTCTGTCCACCTTGCCTCACAAGGCTCCGCTGCTCCCCTCTCGAGTTCTGTGGGCTTCTGCTCGCAGCTGCCGCATTAATTCACCGGGTGACAACTCCCACTAGCAAATGGAAGCTTCCCAAAGGCAGCTGGGCAGCTCCCAGTCCCTCAGCTGTTCCCTTCATAGTAGTGCATGGTGCACAGTCAGTCCCCTTTTCCACCTTTGCGTGGGCGTTGGCCTAGAGTTCCTTGGTTTAAAATCAATAGTCAATATTTTAATAAACTTAAACACGGGATTTAAAAAAAAAAAATCTCATGAAAGGCGGACGACAGCCTGAAGTGTAACTCCCCAGGGTGCTATTAGCAATTTGGCATGTCCTGTCCAATGGGAGCATTAACGGAACTGATTAAGAAACTGTAACTGTGTAACTGTAGGGACAGAGGTGTGAAGTGCGGCACACAAACAGATGTCCCAGCAGGTCCTGCTGTGCTATCGTCAGCCTCCTGGCCGCCTCAGGAGGACCGCAGCAGGCTTGCTGGGATCCTGTGGTGACTGAACTGATGGGCATACGAACCCATCTGGTCAGCTACTCTTGCAGACGGGGAAACCGGAGAGGAGAGGGTGCAAGCCTGGCCATGGAGGGCAGAACCAGGAACAGGATCCAGGTCTCTTTACTCACAGACAAGTGCTTCCTCCTAAACCCATGGTGACTCTGGGTTCCTGTCTCTCAGCCTGAGTTTTCTCCTCCGTAAAACGGCAACTTAAGGGAATTCATGGATGTCAAGGTTCTGAGGATTAGACAAGACCATGGGTGGAAGTTTTGTCCATTACAAATACACAAATCTAAGAAAGTGGAGTGGAGAGGGCTATAAAGGCTCAATGTCAGCGGTTCTCAACCCTCCTAATGCTGCGACCCTTTAATACAGTTCCTCACGTTGTGGTGACCCCCAACCATAAAATTATTATCGTTGCTACTTCATGACTGTAATTCTGCTACTGCTGTGAATCGTAACGTGAATAGCGGTGTTTTCCGATGGTCTTAGGTGGTCCCCGTGAAAGGGTCATTCAACCCCAAGGTTGAGAACCGCTGCTCTATTGACAAATTTGGTGGGGGTCCTTGCTTCCCAGCTTGCTTAGCTGAGCACCAATTTCTTCTTTCACCTTCCTGCCCAGTCTCTCCATACAGTGTAAGCTGGCCTCAATTCTAGATTCTATAGTCCAGCCTCCAACATATTGCAGTGCGGGGTGTGGACCCCAGGCCCCTGCGTGCAGTAAGCAAGTGCTGGACCACTGAGCTGCATCCCTCCCTAGCTCTTCATCCCACCCACACCCCACCTCTGCTTTTGAAGGGAGTTTTTAGATTGGACGTTGGAAATAAAGTAATGTTTTCATAACAGGAATTGGTTCAGACTAAATGCGAAAGGCCTTTCTTTTCCAAGGCTGCCTATCATTTCCAAGGGTGTCAGCAAAAGTATAAACTTGAGCACAATGGGCAGGCAGAAATGACTTCCCATGTGGTTGACAGAATGTCAAGAGCTGTCAGGGTAAAACCCTGTTGCTCCAGTGATCAAAGCAAATGGGCTGTGCTATGCATGGGGCCCCGTTTATTTCTGTGAAGGAAACCCTCCCGGTTCGCCTTCCTTACAACCAGGACCAGAGCAGATTAGCCCTGCAGGGGTTTGGCCAAAGCGGGTGGCAGCTGGCTTTCCCCTCAGCCAAGGCTCCCTCACTCTCTTAACCCTTGTCCTTCTGTTGCATCAAGATACACTTGCCCTCCAGCTGTTTTCCACAGTTCCTTACCTGTTGCTTCCCGCCGCCTAAGGTCCCCCCCCCCGCCCCCGCCTTTTATTTCATTTTTATAAAGCAGAACTAAAGAAAGGCTGTTCCGCCTCTCACAGCACTACACTGATTCTGGGTTCCCGGGAAGCTGTTTCTATGAGATGTTGAGCAAATGTTACCCAATGTGCTTCTCTTGATAAGGGTGCTCAGCCTGCTCACCTCACTGAGGAGCAGGCTGCCCCGCAGCTCCGCCCGCGCCTCCACCCACGCGGTGCCGTCCTGCTTGCCAGCTTCCCTCCGTGTGATCCCCGTCGCCCACTCCACTGCAGGCCTCCTTCCGGACCACCCCGCACGATAAGTCGTTTGTCAGTTACTATACATCAAACTGCTACCGTCAAACCCCATCTGTTCCCTGGAGCTTTCCAACAAGAGCCTCCACCCCACCGCCCACAACCGCCAGCAACAGGCAGACTGTCCCGCAAGGGTCCTCCTTCCAGGCCTGCGGGAGGCTCAAGACTGAGCGCCCCAGGACTTGGCTTGGGGAACAGGACACAGCACTGCTGACTGGGGGCCACACTGTAGCAAACGCAGGCCTCCTTACTCCTGAACGGGCCTACCCTGGCAAGATCTGAGTGTTGAGCACACAGTGCTGGGCAACCGCGCAGGGGGCCAGAAGACGTCATTCAGTGTAGATTTGGGGGCTGGGGAAAGCTCAGGGGTTGACTGCTTTCTGAGCATGTGTGAGGCCCTTGGTTCCAAAACCTGGTATTTCTAAAGGTGAGGGCAGGTGTGTGTGTGTGGGAGGGGGCGCGGAGTGTGTATCTCTTATGTAGCTCAGACCACCATGAGATCACTACTGTTATCTCAGGTTTTGTTCTCTACAACACTGATTGGCAGGTGCTGTTATGAGGACCAGTCTGAAGCTTACACAAGTTAGGCATTTCCCCTAATGCACAGACAAAGGTTGAAGAGTGTGCAGGATTCTGAGTTCCAGCTGCTTGGATAAGAGTTCATCGTGAGTGAGGTAACCCAGACTCAGAAGGACAAAAATAGTATGTATTCTCTCATAAGTGGATACTAAATGGGAGGGAAGGGATGGCCAGACTGCAACCCACAACTCCAGAGAGGCTAGCTAACAGGGAAAGACCCTAGGAGGGACACATGGATGATCCTGTGAAGGAGAAGTGGATGAGATCTACATGAATGGACTGGGAGTGTGTGGGGGTGGTGGTGGCAGAGGGTGAGGAATGGAGGATGAGAACATAGGGAAATGGGAGGGTCAAGCTGTAACAGGGACAGAGTGGGAGGGCAGGGAGGAAGATACTATGATAAATGAGGACATCATGGGAATAGGAAGAGGCAGAGGGCTGGGGAGGCTCTCAGGAACCCACAAAGTTGCCCCCACCTTGGTCTGCTGGCAGTGGTCCAGAGGGTGCCTGGACCGGTCTACTCTGGTGACCAGCCTAGCAAACAACCTAGCTGTCATCATAGAGCCTTTGTCCAATGACAGATGGAGGCAGATACAGAGATCCATGGCCAGGCACCAGGCTAAGTTCTGGGAATCCAATAGATGAGAGAAAGCAGAGATACTGCTGGCGAGGGACGTCGAGATCATGATGGGAGGACGTGCAGAGATGACCAGCCACACTAGTGGAAGCCCATGAACTGTGGACTGGTGGCTGTGGAACTCCCATGAGACTGGACTAGGCCCTCTGGACACGGAAGACGGTTGTTTGGCTCGAACTGTTTGGGGGGCACCCAGGCAGGGGGATCGTGATCTGTCCCTGGTCTAGGGGCAGGCTTCTGGGAATCCGGTGCCTATAGTGTGACACCTTGCACAGCCTTGGTGCAGTGGGAAGGGTATTGGACCTGCCTGGGCTCAGTGTACTGGGCTCTGCTGACTCCCCATGGGAGACCTCGATTTGGGGGATGTGGAGATGTGGGGTGGCTTGGGAAAGAGGGCTGGGGGGTGGGAGGAGGGAGGAGGAGGGGTCTGTGGATAGCATGTGGAGTGAGTAGAAAATTTCTTAATAAAGAAAAATAGAAAAAAAAAGAATTCTAATGCATGAGCACGCATGCACACACATACACACACACACAATGTATTTTGACGATACCCTTATTAGCTATTCCCCATATTATCATGCCTGCAAGGTGGGGCCAAGGGAGGGCCTGAAGACCCGAGATCGGGATGCGTCTGCTCTCTTCCTGCTTGGACCCTGGACGCTAGAGGTAGACCGAAGAGAGTTCTCCAGAGAATGCCGCCGCCGGACTGCGCTGAGTCTTTCCCAGAAACCGCAACCTACCTGTCCCTTCATTTGTAAGTTACCCACTAAATAAATCTCCCTTTTAACTACGTGGAGTGGCCTTAATAATTTCCCCAATATAACACCTTTCCAAGGACCAAGTAACTTCCTGGATTTCTGGGAATTATAGTTCTTAAAAAATAACAACAAAGCCTCATGGGAAAGTACATTGGCCTATGGGTTTTGTTCTTATAAACCCTGACAACATGTGCCCCAGGACCGTTCACCTGGAAAATAACATAGTTGTGACCATTTCTTGCTTTAAAAACGCATTTATGCTACTGAAATTGTGGAGGAGAGACTGCCAGCCTTTTTATTTGCATGACCTTTTCTCAGTTGCAGTCTTCAGGGCCGTTACAACACACTACACCACATTGTTAGATAGGAAATCGATAGTCTCAATTGAACTAGTGGAATATGGCCAAGTCTGAGTTTACTCAAGATTCTCTTGGAGAGAGCTTCATGTTTGTTTGGTGTCCTTCTTGTCCAATCAGTAAAGGCCAGATTTCACAAGATAATTTGTGGTCAAAAGGAGAAACAGGAAAGGGCAGGCTGGATTTGCCCACTCCTTTAGACAGCAGGAGAGTTGGTCCACCAGAAAATCATGAGGCTTTTTATGACCTGCCTTGGAGAGTAGTGCAACGTTCAATACATGGAAATATCTCCTGCTAGAGATGAACATGAGAGGCCTAACTAGGATATTTATGTGGTGATTTATATCCCATGTGGCAGTGGCCTCAACCTTGGCTGTTCATTAGATTTATATGAAGGTACTTTATAGGATCTCTGTGCCCAGGCTGTACCCTAGACACTTCAAGTAATAATTTGTGTGATGGATCCCAGTTGTCAGTAGTTGGTAAAGTTTCCTAGTGATCTCAGGGTGAAGGCTGTATATTTTACCTCATCAGGAGGTCTCTATCTTTGGCCTCCCCATTCCTGTGGTAAGACTGAGCAATGTTTTCCGGTGACAGCACACTGGACTCTCCTTGAGACCCTCACTATGAATCCGGGAGCTCATTGTTTTGTCCACTCATGATTTTCACTCAAACCAAATAGGATTGCACAGGACAGAGGTGATTGTCTAATTCTGCATTCCACTCACATGTGTAGCTAGAATCCTTCTATAAAAAAGAACGCTTATCATCCCAGTCTATTAAGTTACTCAGCAGTACAATCCAGGCAAAGCCAGATAGATGTCTAATCTCTCTCCAGGAGTTATTTTACTCAAGAATGATTATATCTTTTTTTTTTTTTCTGAGACTACTGAAGGAGATGAATGCAGAGGTAAACATTCTTTGAGGTACATGAGGAGTTAGGGTCCCATTATATTATGACGTTGGATCTCAGAAAGAACACAGAAGTCTAGAGAATATGCTTTTGGGACTGTGGTGTTAATTATCAAAGAAAGAAGAAGTACTGAATGGTCAAAGGCTCAGCTGAGATTAAAATGTGACTTTGTTTTGGAGCCAAGGACGGCAGATTTTTTGCACCAGTATTCAGCAGGATAATAGGTTTTGCTCAGCTTGGCTGGCAATGGAGTTGGCCTGGTAGGTCCTAAGGACAGGCGGGTAAGGAAACCAAGACCAGGATGGTTACAGAACACTGATTCCTTTGTCATGAGCATGGCTCCTTTGTCCCTAGCCAACCCCTCCTTATCATTTAAGTCTTGAGTTCAGTGCCATGTCCTCTCAGAGCCACCCAACTTTCCATGCCTGTATGAGCAGCCCTTTTTGATGTTGTCCTGTAGCTAGAGTTTTCCTGCCTGACCCACAGTCAGGACAAATCTCTCTCACCCGCCAGTCCCATAGCCATTTAGACCCAACCAAATAAATATAGAGGCTTATATTGCTTATAAACTGTATGGCCGTGGCAGGCTTCTTGCTAACTGTTCTTATATCTTAAATTAATCCATTTTCATTAATCTATACCTTGCCATATGGCTCGTGGCTTATCGGGATCTTTCCATGCGGCTTGTCATGGTGGCGGCTGGCAGTGTCTCCCTCTCAGCCTTCCACTTCCCAGAATTCTTTTCCTTGTCCCGCCTATACTTCCTGCCTAGCCAATGGCCAATCAGTGATTTATTTACTGACCAATCAGCAACATACTTGACATACAGACCATCCCACAGCACTTCCCCTTTTCTTTTCTTAAAAAGGAAGGTTTTAACCTTTACATATCTCTAAAGTCAGCTTGGTATACTTGGGAATTTGGGCGTAGTTTCTCTTACTACTTCCTGCTGGAGGGGGGCGCTGTATCTTATGGGGATACAAAGAAAATTTTAGAATTATGGAATAGTCCATGAGGGTATGTCGTCTGAGCCAGTTGCCTTGAAACCATTCTGGATGTTGGATCATCAGGGCCATGATGTCATCGGAGATCTTTCAGGGGGTCTTGGCTGGTCAAACCTGATGTATCTTAATCTTGAACAAATCCATAGCCTCTGGCTTTCTGTGGAAACAAAATCAGAGCCTCCTTTCCAAAGCAATATATCCTTACATCCAAATTTTGAAGTCAAGGTACCTTTAAAATATACATTTTGGCATAACTCAACAGCTTTTGTAATCAAATGTTTTTCTTTAGTTACAAATATCAAAGAGAATATAATCCAGATTCTCTGTGTGGTAGCCATCTTTACGTGGCTTATTTTTTTTATATTAGCTTGAGCCTATTGCTTTAAATTGTAGCCTTCTAAGCCTGAAATGGCGCTGGCGCTATGGCTGCTGGCTCCGCCCACTTCAGCTTCCCAATATGGCGGTAGTACGTTTTCCGCCAGCTCTGGGAGCCATCAACTCTCAGAAATAGTGGGTCTATGCTTCTATCAAAGTAGCGTGTAGCCCATAAACCTCTTTTTTTTTTTTGTACTAGCAAAGGCTAAATCCACCATACAGCTTAATGTGCCACTTGCAGAGGCCTCATTCCCGCCATACTGCAGGTCGAGCATGCACGCCAGGAACCCGCCATAGTAGCTCAAACATATAGGCTGCCGCTAGCTTGAAAGAGACAATTAGGAGCTGTTTTTAGCTCCATTTTAGAATCTTTTTACTCAGGTTTTAGGTGGAAACTCTTGCCCCATGTTGGGCGCCATTTGTAGCTAGAGTTTTCCTGCCTGGCCCACAGTCAGGACAAATCTCTCTCACCCGCCAGTCCCACAGCCACTCAGACCTGATCAAGTAAACACAGAGACTTATATTAGTTACAAACTGTATGGCCGTGGCAGGCTTCTTGCTAACTGTTCTTATATCTTAAATTAATCCATTTCCATTAATCTATACCTTGCCATATGGCTCGTGGCTTATCGGGATCTTTCCATGCGGCTTGTCATGGTGGCGGCTGGCAGTGTCTCCCTCTCAGCCTTCCACTTCCCAGAATTCTTTTCCTTGTCCCGCCTATACTTCCTGCCTAGCCAATGGCCAATCAGTGATTTATTTACTGACCAATCAGCAACATACTTGACATACAGACCATCCCACAGCATTGTCCAGGCTACCCCACCACAAGTTCATGCCATCAGCGCGTCAACTGTTCATCTAGTTCTGTCTCAGGTCTGATTACAACTTCCAGCTGAAGCCAGCTGAAATCATGAGGGACATAATGAGACTGTGTTAGCTACTTTGTATTGTTGTAAGACATCATGACCAAGGCAACTTACTAGGGAAAGTATTTCACTGGGGCCCGTCGTTCCAGAATGTTACAGTTCATCATGGCAGAGCAAAGGCCTGGTGGCAGAAATAGCTGAAAGCTTAAAATTCATCCCACAAAAATGAGTTGGGGGGTGGGGCCGTGAATGATGTCGGTCATTTGAAAGTACAAAGTCCCCCTCCCCCATGACACACCCCCTTCAACAAGGCCACACCTTCTAATCTTTTCCATCAGTTTCACAAACTGGGGACCAAATATTCACACATAGAACTCACACTGAAACCACCACAGGAGCTTTGGAGAACCGGGAGATTTTGAGACATGGTAGAAGTAACAGAAGGGACTGCTTGCTAAGCATCATGGAAAACACTGCTACTGTTCTTGGAAACTGAGGAAAACTTCATGCTCAAGCTTTTAAACGTGGGTCAGATTGTGCCAGTTTTGTGTACTATCTCTTTGGGGGCTTCTCAGTACACCTAGAAGAAGTCCCCAGATGCTCACCACGGCCCACGAGGAGCTACATCATGTTGCCAGCATTACCCTAGCTTACCCTGCTGCTTACCCTGTGGTTTCTTGTTCTTCATCCTCAACAGGAGCCCACTGCAGAGCCTTAGGATGGCTGATCCCTCTGCCTGGAGCTCTCTTTCCTAGACAGCAGCCCCTTGGTCTCCCCCTCCTCATCAGGTCTCAGTACCATATTCTCCACAAAACCTTCCCTGGAAACCTCACACTCCCTTTCCCCCCTCCTTTCCCTTCCTGGCACTGACCATCAGTGTCTACTCAGCTACTGTTTGTTTACTTACTCCTGTTCCCTGGCCTGGCAGTGTGCAGCAATTTCCTGAGTTGAAACATTTTACTCTGCAGGGCAGCACCTTAAGGCTCAGGATATGCTAAAGAGAGGGAAACATTCCATCTTGCTCGTAAGTGCATTAAGACGCAGGAAGTAGACAACTCAGAAGTTTCTGAAGTCCCTGAAACTGACTAGATGCATTAGGGTCTTCCTCCCCTAAGTGTATATAAGCAGTAAAGTCTGTTTGATAGATACTCTCAGGCAAGCCAAGCTCCTGGAAGATACAGAGACTGATCAGCTGCCTCCAAGAGATTCAGACCACTTGAGCTACCTAAAAGGCTGTTGTCCTGGCTAGTTTTATGTCAACTTGACACAACCTAGAGTCATCTGTAAGGAGGGAACCTCAATTAAGGAAATCCCTCCATAAGATCAGGCTGTAGGCAAGCCTCTAGGGTATTTTCTTAATTAGTGACTGATGGGGGAGGGCCTAGTTCATTGTGGGTGGGGCCACCCCTGGGCTGGTGGTCCTGGATTCTATAAGAAAGCAGGCTAAGCAAGCCAAGCGGAGCAAGCCAGTAAGCAGCACCCCTCCATGATCTCTGCATCAGCTCCTGCCTCCAGGTCCCTGCCCTGTTAGAGTTCCTGCCCTGACTTTCCTCAGTGAGAAATTATTACTTGCAAGTATAAGCTGAAATGAACCCTTTCCTCCCCAAGCTGCTTTGGTCATGGTGTATCATTACAGCAATAGCAATTCTAACTAGGACAGTTGTGCAGTGTGCTCTGGGGTTCTAGCTCTTTCTTTCTTTCTTTCTTTCTTTCTTTCTTTCTTTCTTTCTTTCTTTCTTTTTTTTTTTTTTTGAGAGTTTACAGGGAAGTCCAGCCTTGCTGGAAAAAATGTCACCAGGTTCACCAGGTGCAGGCTTTGAGAGTGTAAAGGCTTCCAGCTCACTCTTTCTGCTTTGTGTTTGCTGTTAAGGATGCACACGCCTGGTCCTGCCGCCATGCCTGCTGCCTACTGCCATGTCTCCCTCCCTGTCTTGAGGGATTCATCCCTCTGGAACCAGAAGTCAAACAAACCCTTGCTTCTGTGAGTTGCCTTCCCTGCACTGTTTCATCATAGCAGCAGAGCAGTAACTAATACACTTGCCATGATGTTGATGACTTGCTCTTGTGTTTACTGTTGCTGTCCTGTGCTTTCAGCCCCTGGAACAGTGCCCAGTCTGCTGCAGCCACCCAGACATTGGTGCTGTATACACACATACCTTTCAATGACAAAGAAAGATTGACTTAGAAATGGGGCGTATGCTTGCACCCTTTGAGTCTCACAGGATGAAGCACTAAGTTCCAAACAGACAGCACAGGTGGCGGGGGGGGGGGGGGCGCGTCACAAACAAGGCTTAGGACATGTTATGAGTCACGAAGATGCACGGGAGCCATGGGAATGCTGTGGCACACTGTTGAGATCGGACACGTGGGTGTCCGTTCAGCAGTTTGTCTCCAAACCCTACAGTAGATAGGCTGCTGGGCCACCCACAGATCCTGGAGGACTAAGATGTGAGCTCAAGCAGCCTGTTGACCAGAGGAAGATCCTGAGAGCCTGACATAACACGGGGCATGGCCGATGAAGAAAGTCAGTTTCTGGCTCTGCCACTAACCCGCCAGGTGATGTTAGGTAAGTGATTCCCCCTACCACTTATGTCTTATTCCACCCCTGTAACGTAGAGACGTAACCAACGCCATCTCAGAGGACCATGAGGACAAGTGTGCACATGTGTGTGCATACACACATGCCTGTGTCTTAGAATGGTGCTTGGTGCATGCGCAGTGCTATGTAAATGACAACAAACATTGACTGGTGCCTATACTGGGAATGGCATACACATGGAGACAGTGAAGCCACAAAGCAAGGAGGGGACATCATTGCCTGGGGTGTGGAGTAGGCACCGGAGGCTCACAGAGCTGAAGAACTGAAGCATTAGAGATGTGTAACTTGGCTACTTGGTGGAAGTAGGGCCGTGGTGAAGTGGTCCTGGGGCTTCCACAGTTCATGATCACACATGGGATGTTAATGTAGAGAAGACAAGGGGGATAAAAGGTTATGTGTAGGATCAGAGGAGAAGACAAGTCTTAGTGGACTCCTTAAACCTTGAGGAGTCTTCTCATTCTTGGGGATCCAATGACAGCTTTATGGACTGTCCAGAGAAATGGCCACAGGATGGTCCTGTGTCACCAGAATAAGCCAGAGCTTTCTCCATGCTGACTATAAATTTTTTTTTTAAGGGAGCTATATGATTTTCTGGAAGTTGTAAAGACGTGAAGTTTGTTCTGAGGACTGAAGGAATCACACAGGAGTAAAGCCAGAGATACCAGTATCCTCTCCCTGGCCTTTTGTCTGTTACTCTGTGATTATCTGGGGTTGCCCACTGCTTCAGGACACCCCTCTGGAAATGTTCCATGCTGAGTCCCTGTGAGCGCATGAGTCCTAGACCTCCAGGGTCTGTATCAAAGAGGATTTTGTAAGCCATAAAGGGAGTGGAAGGAAAGTACCCACCTCTTCCTGCTTTGGAGTGGGTTTTAGGGACAGGTAGGTATGTTAGCTATGATTCTTCCGTGACCTCGGGCACTTTCTCCGACTCCTCACTTTACCCAGGTTCTCAATGGAACACGAGACGCTGGTCCGTCTTGTTGCAGTGGTGTTGAGGAAGGAGTGAGATGACATGGTACCTATATGAATACAGGAGTCAGGCTCAGCAGATCTGGTCTGGCCCTCCCGGTAGCTGAAGAGCATGGAGGGCACAAAATCTCATCGAATGTTTTTTCTGCACATGCCCAAAGCCATTCCCTTCCCTTCTCCGAACCTCTACGTGTGGTCTGTAAGAAGAGGTACTTGAACTTGGTTGTCTCATAGCACTTGGTCATCTTCCAGGACTGATAATTCAAAGCCCTACGGCTGGGAACAAACTTGCCTTGAGGAGACATAGGGATGAGCTTTTGTTCAGCTCATTAGAGCCGAATGGGTTCTCAATGGCGCATCACTGAGTAATGTCCCCTAGCAGATGCTGAATGAAGCTGGGTTGTTGGTTTCAAAGGACAGGCAATATGACTTGGATTGAAAGCGAAGCCGTTTTGTTAGGGTTGGAGCAAAAGTGTAGGTGTAGGTGAGAGGGCAAGTGGCATAGACGTCCCCTTCCACTCACTGCCAGACTCCACCAGCTCCATCAGAGAGAGTGGGACGGACACTAGCTGCATCGTGTAGTAGGCGATTTGTAGCTGTCCAGAAGCAAGGAAGAAAGTCCTCCATCTCAGAGCTGCTAGATAAGATTCCAGCCTTATTCAGGCCCAAGCAAATACAGCCTCCTCCAAGAAACAGGAAGCCTGGCTTTCTTAAGGCAAGGGGAACCACAAACACCTTGGTTTTGCACTGGGAATCTTCCCTGATGCTCTCTCTTCCTGTCAACTTAGGTTGAGTTATTTAATTTTTCAGAGCTTAGGTTGAGTTATTTAAATTTTCAGAGCCCCGCTTTTCTTATCTGTAAAGTGGTGGTAATGATTGGACACCTCATAGAGTTCTGATTGAGTTAAGGGGCATCTTCAAAAACCGTTCTTGGCCCTGTCTTGTTGGACTGCCTCTTCTTCTTGTTGCCATGACAGTTGCTCACTGCTGTAGTGGCGTCAGGGACTGCTCAGGGATCTCCTGACACTTGAATTCTGCACGCTTCAGGAACAAGGACTGCTTCAAATCCGGTTGATCCTCCACTGTGCCTGGCAGAGAGGAGGTGTACAATTAAAGCGTTCTGAATTAAAAGGAGGATGGACTCCAAGAGAAGAAACAGCATGTCTTCTTGCCGGCCTCTCTCACCAGCCAGCTTCCTGGCTACTGTCAGGAAGTATGCCAGATGCCAGAGAGTGGGTGTGAAGGCACAGGCCTGGCCCTTGGGACGGAATATGCCTTGTGGAATTGGGGACAAAACTGGGCACAGGGAGGAAGACAGCCAGGCATGATCTGTTCAGGGAGCTCATTTTCTGTCTCTTTAGTAGTAGCTCCCAAGGTCAAACAATCCAGCCTGCCAGGGCCTGCTTAGGCCAAAGTGGCTGTTCTCATCATTTATAATGGAAGCCTCCAGCAGAACATCACAGTTAATTGCAAAGAAGGGTGAGTCACACAAAGCATCCAGAAAGGAGCTGGCACTCATCATGAAAGGACAGAAAGACCAGCCAGAAAGCTGCAAGGCCCAGCTCTGGTATCCAGGGAGCTCCGGGGTACCGAGGGAGGAGGGCCGGGAGTGATACACCCACTCTGGCAGCTAATGAGCCAGGAATCATGTGTGTAGGCAGTCAGTCCACAGATGCTGGCTCTTACCTTTTGAGATTTCAAAAACATGAAACACAAATATAGCCAGTATCTGTGCATGCAATTATTGAATTCTTATGGAGGAGACTCATCTGGAGACTTGCGGATGTTATGCCTTGCTCAAGGTCATTGTGGTAGCTCCGTGATGCGAGACCAGAGCCATCTGTCTGGTCCCATTTTACAACCAGTATAGGAATTGCTTCTAGTGTCTCTGACACCTGTCACATTACCCAGATTCCACCTCTTTGAGCGTTAGATGCTCCACTTCCTCACAAACAGAACCCTAGTTAATATCCAACATCTACGCAGCCAGTATACATGTTCATCTGACACTACTCACTGCCCAATGCCTAGTAAAGAATGAACTCATTAGTCTTTAGGAAGCCTTGGAGGTTGGAACTACCATTTTCTTTCCTTTCAAATGAGGTCAGAGGTTCTGGGACTTGCCACGTGTGACAACTGACCCTTCCAAGGCCGGGCTTTTGTCCCTTATCATGTCAGCTTCCAAAAATAGCCCCCTTTCTGCTGTATTTCTCTGTTTAGAAGATCTACCTCATTGTGAGCTGTGCTGAAGCTTCCTAAACATTGATTATAGTTGTGCTCCTGAGGCAGGAAAGTTCCAGTCCCCATCAGATGTGGCAGAGATTGCTCCCCATTCCCACCTTCCGCTCCACGAGAATCTTCTTTCTAAGGTCCTGATTTTCCTCTGTCTTTTGATGGTGATGAGCCTCAGGTTAGGGGTGGTCAGAGCAAGCTCCAATATTCTAGACACTGTTGGAATGAATCTCTAGCTTGAATGAACTCATGGAAGTCACATCACCTTGATAGTTCTTAGGTCATTTAAACTCTCAGGTTGTCTCCAGCTGGACGTGGCAGGTCTGAGGTACCCAACCTGTACTTGTGTATTCAGCTGTGAGCAAGGGGTGCATGCCCCCAATGGCTCAGCTCCCCTTCTTCACTGGGCTCAGTGAGTCGGAGTGTGGGCTTCTGTACCATCCCTTCTAGTTCCCCTGTTGTTTTGATTTTCATCTAAGAGTTCCCTCATGGAGGAGGTTGAATGAACAGATACAACCTGGCCAAGAGCTGGGGTTCACTAGCAAACACAATGATGCTCCCCTTTGTTGTAGAATATTATTTTAAGATGTGTTACTTTTGCTTATGTTGCATTTGTTTAACTCTGTGAAGCTGTGTTACTGTGTCTGTCTAAAACACCTGATGGTCAAATAAAGAACTGAATGGCCAACAGCAAGGCAGGAGAAAGGATGGCAGGGGCTGGCAGGCAGAGAGAATATATAGAAGGAGAAATCTGGGAGGAAAAAATAAGGAGCCAGACAAGGAGGAGGACTCCAGGGGCCAGCCATCCAGCTACACAGCAAGCTGCAGAGTAAGAGTAAGATTTACAGAAGTCAGAGATTGGGAAAAGCCCAGAGGCAAAAGACAGACAGGATAACTAGAGTTAAAGAAAACTGGCTAGAAACAAGCCAAACTAAGACCAGACATTTATAGGTAAGAATGAGCCTCCATGTGTGATTTATTTAGGAGCTGGGTGGCGGCCCCCCCAAAAAGTAAAAAGAAACAAGACCTCCTCAACTCAAGGCTGAGCCTGCTGCAGCTGGTATGAAGGCACCATTCATGGGAATGATGAGGGTAGAGTGGTAGCTGTCTGATTTGGCTTCTCAGCTCTTATGTGACTGTGGTCCATTGGAGCAGTTCTTCTCTTAGCCAATCACTAAGTAGCAACATCTTGGGAGGAAATAAAGGAGACAGAAAAGTTCTTTGACTTCCTGATAGCTTATCTTCTAGTTTTCTATCTCCTAGTTTCTTTTTAGAGAATCAAAGTAATTCCAGGGAAGGAAGTCATCTTTGGTTTTTGGACAGGTCTTCAGGGATGATCTAAGCAGAGAGAGAGAGAGAGAGAGAGAGAGAGAGAGAGAGAGAGAGAGAGAGAGAGAGAGAGAGAGAGAGAGAACTTATTAGGAAGCTATTAGGGAGTTTATGGAAGTGATAAAAGTCTAGATGAGAGCTTGGATGCAGACCAGAAACCAGGACAGGAAGTACTGACAGGATGCTGTTTCTATCATTTTGACATCTCTATGTTACTCTGACTCAACATATAAAATCCTGGAAGAGATTCTGATTGGTTGGCATAGGTCACCTGCAAATCTCTCTGGCTATAATTGGGTGTCAGAGTAAGAGTCTGGTGAAGGGAGTCTCCAGAAACTGTCCAGTTTTCATATTTAGGGTCAAAACATACCAATATAGCAATTCTGCTACATACCAGTCTACATATGATGGGAGACTGGCAGATCCCCCAAAGTGATGTTTTTAGACAGGAAAAAAATGCTGGAGCTCAAATTAGTAACTAAAAAATAAAAGCCATGCATGGTGTATGCTTGTAATCTCATCACCTGGAAGACTGGAGAAGGATTGTGAGTTCAAGGCTAGAGTGGGCTACAAGCAAGATCTTGTCTAAAGGAGATGGGGAAGAAGAAAAGAGGAAGGAAGGAAGGAAGGAAGGAAGGAAGGAAGGAAGGAAGGAAGGAAGAAAGAAAGAAAGAAAGAAAGAAAGAAAGAAAGAAAGAAAGAAAGGTCATTCTTTGAAGGAAGAGTTGGTATTCAGAGAATAAAACCATCTCATCTCTATTCCCTGGGCAGGCAGATGTTTTATTCTTATCCAAGGGAAAACTTGATGATACTTTCCAGTGTAGCCAAGAAAGGGGTCAAACACATTGAGCTGTCTTAATAAAACAAATTCCAGGTTCACATTCTGTTCCAGCTGCTTGATCCAAATTTCCATGGCCGTGAAGCCTGGAAAAGCACTTCGGAGAGGACAGAAAGATGTGGCATGCTCAGCACAGGAGATGTTGGCTTGTCCCTATTAGTTGTGTTTCCAACTTAGAAACAGAATGGTTCTCCCTGTGTCTGCTCTGAAATAATCTCCAAAGGTGTTGTTGATTGTTTTATTTACTCTTTGGTGGGGGGAGCTACCAACCAGTTCCCTAATAAATCACACACGGAGGCTTTTTCTTAATTATCAATGCCCGGCCTTAGCTTGGCTTGTTTCTAGCCAGCTTCTCTTATTGTATCCCGTCTACCTTCTGCCTCTGGGCTTTTCCCGTCTCTTACTTCTGTAAATCTTACTCTTACTCAGTGGCTTGCTGTGCAGCTGTGTGGCTGGCACCTGGAGTCCTCCTCCTCCTCTGGCTGCTAGATTTCTTTACTCCTCCATCTCTCTTTTTCTCTCTTCCCAGATTTCTTCCTCTGTATCTTCTCTCTGCCTGCTGGCCCCGTCTATCCTTTCTCCTGCCTTGCTATTGGCCAGTTCTTCGTTAGACCATCAGATGTTTTACACAGGCACAGTAACACAGCTTCACAGAGTTAAACAAATGCAACACGCACAAAAGTAACACACCTTAAAATAATATTCTACTACATAAAGGAGCTGTTCTTGTTGGTGATAATGGACAGATGTGGCAGCACTGGAGGGTTGCACTTGGGGCCAGTTTTCTAGGGTGTAAGACAGTAAGTCTCCATTAAGAGCCAAGGGAAAACAAGGATGGCCCACAGAGAGTCTGTAGCAGCAGCCATTTGGAGTGGCCCCTCATAATAGGACTCTTATTATATACAGTTAGGTTTTTCCAGCAGTGATCCAATAAATAATGCATATCCAGGCAGGATGAGTATGAGTGAGTGGCAGGGCTCACTGGGCCAGGGCCGATACAAAAAGGGTGTAATATAGAAAGACCCCATCACCCATTCTGGCAGAATAAGCCTGTCTCTATCATGCGGGCATGGCAGTGCTCAGTGTGACCCACCAGCACAGTCCCTATCCATGGGTCCATGGCGAGCACCAGTGTAATCGAATTACTAAATGGTCTTATTAATAGAAAACTCAGAGCCAGATATTGGACCGTTTAGCATTTCATGTTATGGACCAGCCACTGACTGTAGGCAGAAAGTTAGAAGCTGAGAGGCAGGTAGATCCACTCAGGACAAACAGTGGCAGTTCAGAGCTGGTCATGTTCCTTGTAGTTGGAAGTCTGCCTATTGCCACCTCACCATTAGAAGCAACTCATGAGACCCTCATCACTCCCTAACTTGTGTGACACTCGTTAGCATACTGTGTGGGGGTCACTGCTCTGTGAAATGATAAGCAGCCATTCCTCCAAATCTTCAACACAGTGCTTGCTCCGACCTAGCCATTCTGAGCAGCAGAAATTTTCTCTGTGTTCTCTGCACTCTGGCTCCAGTTCTTCCCTGAATTAGGACAAATCTGTCACCCACAGATGGACCTACACATGTGATCCAGGTGCTTCTAAGACCTCTTTCCTCCTGCTAAACACCTCCAGCTTCTGAAATCACCACTGGGGCTGGGAGGGGTGCCACACACCCATAGCACCAGAACTCAGGAGATAAGAGGATCCACAAGTTCAAAGCCAGCTTGGGACCCTACTCTGGCTCACCCTCCAAGAACTCACTGGCAGGGGTTCTAGCTCTCTGAACTGATCTTGGACTCCCTTATCAGGCTCCAAGTTGTGTTGGCAAAGGCAGCCTGCATTTTATTATTACCTTTGCCTGATTTACCTGGATGCTTCTGATAATTGAGAACATTGTATTTTCTTCAGTCCTAGAGAGTCGTGGGTAGAAGCCCTCTATGGTTTGTCTGCAATTAGAGCAAGGCCTGTTTTCCCCAGCTCCTCCCTCGAGATGGCAGCTGTACAAGGCCTGTCCTGTAAGGTCTCAACCCTGCAAGGCTAAGTATGGGTAGGGGTGGTGATGTGCCGAGTTCCCGGATTCCTACTGCTCTTGTTCTCTGCCCTTCAAGAGCCCCCGCCCCCCACCCCACCCCCACAGCTATATCAGCTTCAGGCAGGGAAGGCAGCAGTATGGTGTCAGCCTCTTCTGTTTGTCCAGCACCCACCTTAGTGGAAGTCAGTCTCTTGTAGGCCCTGGGTCACATGACGGCTTGTACAGCCCTCATGGGATGGGTTGTGCTATCATGGTTTATTGTAGGGCCCACTCATGGCTGGGCATGTGGGAAGAAAAGGGTAAGTGTGCATTAGAGGAGAGCCCTGACGGAGTTAGTTATAAAGCTGATCAGTAAGTCAGAGCGCTTTGTGCATTCAGCTCATGAGCCCCCCCACTCCTCAGGCTGAGACAATGGGCCCGAGATCTACAGGAGGGACAGGGCTTCTGTCTTCCACTGATGACAACTCCCAGCTCCAATTGGCACTATTGTCCCTGAAAACTGTGCGAGGTTTGTCAACGTCTCACACAGGAGCTGTAATCTGCATTTCGTTTGAAGGATTTATTTATTTTTCTTGTTCACGCTCCTTTGTTTCCTCAGAGTTACTTTTAGTGTAAGTGTTTCTTTTGAGTACTTTTCAATAACACTAAAGAGAGACGTTCACTCCTCCGCTCCTTCTCGTTAGATGATTCCTAAGGCTGGAGGGACTGCAGCTTCACCTTCCCCATAAGCAGAGGCCACAGCAAGAGAGGGCTGGAGGTGGAGGGAAAGGCGAGGATTACTGCCCCATTCTAAGTGCCTACACTTTCATGTATGTGATCAGTTTTAATTCTCATAGTAGCTGACAGGGTATGAAAGAAAATGGCCCCCAGAGGGAGTGGCATTATTAGGAGGTGTGGCCTTGTTGGAGTAGGTGTGGTCTTGTTGGAGGAAGTGTGTCACTGTGGAGGTGGGCTTTGAGATCTCATATATGTTCAAGTCATGCTCAGAGAGATAGACTACTTCCTGTTTCCTTTGGATCAAGATGTAAGGACTCTCAGCTCCAGCACCATGTCTGCCTGCATGCTGCCTTGCTACCCGCCATGATGATAATGGACTAAACCTCTGAACTGTAAGTAAGTAACCCCATTAAATATTTTTCTTTATAGAGTTGCTGTGGCCATGGTGTCTCTTTACAGCAGTAGAAACCCTAATTAAGACAGTAGCCCTGCAGGTAAGCTTCATTATTTCTCTTGGTTTTCCCAGACTAAGAAACTCTCAAGAGGCTCAGAGAAGTTAAACCTGGACTTCTCCAGGCTAGTAAGTGGCAGAGATGAGTCTAGGCCTCAAGTCCAATGCCAACGGCTGTCCTTTCTGTGGTGTCTTGGGACTCCAAGAGGAAAGGTGGGTCTGTTTCATCTCTCCAGCTGGAGCTGGTTCCCCCTTCTTTTCCCAAACCCCTTGAAGGGTCACGTGCTTTATGTCTGTGATGTGATCTTTTCCCTAGTATGTAAAGGAATGTCCTTGAAGACCAGACATGTCGATGGGAAGAAGAAGAATTCAAACAGTTGTGATGGGAGTACATGAGCCACCCATGTAGACTCTGGTGGGGCCCAGTTATCAACGTTTGTAGCTGATGGGAAAGCGTGGGCTGGCATGGAGTGCTCTGACTGGCTAAGGATTCATCCTTAGAAGAGTATTGCCCAAGCACCACACGCAGGTGGATATGTGTGGCCAGAGCACTGGCCTCTCTGTGTCTTTCTGCTCACCCAAGAATTCAAAAGATTTGAGTGTATGGCAGTTGTGAAATGACACAATTCTGGGATGTCAGAACTGGAGGGTCCACGGGCATTATCCCATACCACTCCCTTAGGTTACATGGGCAACTAAGAGGTCTAGCCAATGTCACAGTAGGCTCACCTAGCCAGTTCCAAATCCCAAGTATTAGGAAGCAGTCCGGTGCTTAACTCCTCCACATACTTTTGCTCTAGACAGCAAGTTAGTTACATCAGGTTTCATTTCAGAATCTTCAGAGCAGACT
This sequence comes from Peromyscus eremicus, assembly GCF_949786415.1. Lineage (NCBI taxonomy): Eukaryota > Metazoa > Chordata > Mammalia > Rodentia > Cricetidae > Peromyscus > Peromyscus eremicus. The sequence continues at coordinate 71,265,339 of NC_081428.1, forward strand.
CATAAATCTGTATTTATTTTACTTCCCAGACAATATTTTTCTTTTTCAAGACAGGGTTTCTCTGTGTAGTACTAGCTTACCTGGAACTCACTTTGCAGAGCAGGCTGGCCTCGAACTTACAGAGACCCACCTGCCTCTGCTTCCCAAGTGCTGGGATTAGTGGCATGCGACCCCACCACCCAGATTTCCCAGACAATTCTTATGCCCACTGAAGTTGAGCCTACTGGTTAAGTCATGTAAATAAAGTTGAACAAACCTCAGGAATGTTCAACCAGAGAGAAAAGGCTAGACTTTACCCACTTTCTTTGTCTCTGTGTTGAGTAGGCTGGATGAAGGGTAAGAGAGGGGACAAAAGGGTCCATACATTCCCACTCAACACAGTCTCTGCCGACCTTACCGTACTGTTCTATGTCACCTGCCTGAAAACCTGAAGCTTGTCCCTAAACCCTAAGTCCTCTTCACGATAGAACACCATAAGCACTTGAGAGCTGGGCTCTAGGTCTCAGTCTGACTAACTGTAGTACTCTGGAGCAATAATGAGGAGAACAGAGTCTATGGCTCTTCACCCTTCCTGGTCTGCTCATTCTGGACCCATTACTCTTGGACAGTGGACACTGAGTTAATCAGCTGATGTCTTCTTCCATACAGGACCTAGTTCATGGTAGGTGCTTAATAGGGACTGACTGTCAGAAGAAATTAATATGGAGGCATAAGCAAGATAGACTCAGGGCATATATGAAAATGTGTGTGTGTGTTTGTGTGTGTGTGTGTGTGTGTGTGTGTTTGTGTGTGTGTGTGTGTGTGTGTTATAAACATGTAAAAGATGCTACAGGTTTATAGAAAGGAAGCTGGGATGAATCACCCTTCAGAGAAAACTTATAGGATAATTACCACATCACAGTCATAGACATTATGATGGAGTCCTGAAGAGAGAGAACAAGCCTTCAGGTCCAAAGAAGAGCTAGAATGATGGAGGTCCTGAAGGGCGAGACAGACCAACAAAGGCATTCTTAACCCATAGATTTTCAGGAAATGGGGAGCTCCATATCATGTGACCCAGCCTAAGGTGTGTGCATGCCAAAGTCACAGAGGCAGGCACCAGGTAGGATGATAAGGACATCCTACAGCTGGAAGGGGAGTGAGGGACTGTAAAGCCCAGGCCCAATCAGCACCCTGGTTTGGAAATGCTCAATGTGTGTAGAGGGAAAGAACAGTGGGAAGTCCTGAGAGCTCCCCAGGAGAATGTGAGAAGACACACAGGTGGGCTGGGAGCGAGGGAATGAACCTGCCACAGAATTGGGCTGACTTTAGACGCACAGTGGGGGCGTTGTGATTTTAAAAGAGTCTTTGAATTTGGTAGTTTATTGTGTAAAAACAACATAGAAGAAATTAATTCAAGCTTCCTTGTGATGTAGTGATGGCTTCTGAAAGGACATACTTGATTTAAAGCAGTTCTTTAGTTTTCTGAGAGATGGCTGCCACCACCGTAAGGAATGGGGGATGTGACCACAGAGTTTAGGACAAAGGGTGGCCGTGAATGCACTTAGTGGACGTTCACAGTTTAACGAAGTCAGTGAAATCTACAGTTGGCATCACATGGGGAAGACTCACACTTGCTTTTCTCTAGGACTGTTTTTATGTAGCAGGCTTTCTTTTAGGCCACCAATCAGCTCCCAAATCGTGACATGGAGACTTCTTATTAGTTATAAATGCTGGGCCTTACTATCTTGTGTGTGTTCCACTAGCTCTTATAAGTTATTTTCACCTGTTTCTCTTCATCTATGGTTTGCCTCTGGGCTTTTAACCTTCCTTTCACTCTGTACGTCCTACTCCGTGTCCTGCTGCTTGGAGGCTGCCTGGCCACTGGCCCCAGGCATCTCCTTCTCTTTCTCCCTCTTTCTCTCCTCCCTCATTATCTCTCGGGCCTAGATTCCTCCCCCCACTTATTCTCTCTGCCTGCCAGCCCTGCCTGTCCCTCTGCTGCTCAGCTATTGACTGTTTCAGCTTTTTATTAGATGACTCGGGTGCCTTAGGCAGGCAGGTGAAACAGCAACACGACTTTACACAATTAAACAAACGCAGCATAAACAAATGTCACACGCCTTCCTATGGGTAAAATAATAATCTGCAACAGTTTTATATTTACACAGCAGCATTGCCATTTACTTTGAAACTTTCTTGGACTTTCTCATGACTATCTGCCTTGGGAGTAACATTATTTTAGTCTCAGATACTATGACTCTTTAAAATTAATTTTTAAGGGGGCTGGAGAGATGGTCCAGAGGTTAAGAGCACTGGCTGCTCTCCCAGAGGTGCTGAGTTCAATTCCCAGCAACCACATGGTTGCTCACAGCCATCTGTAGTGAGATCAGATGCCCTCTTCTGGTGTGCAGGTGCATACGCAGATAGAGTACTTGTATACAAGAAATACATAAATAAAACTTTAAAAAAATTAATTTTCAAATGAGAGATACAACTATGTACATGGGGGTGAGGAGGGAGGATTATGGTATCTAACCATGGAAAACAATCCTGTTTTACTACTTTCTCAGGTAACCATGCTTTTACCTTGGATACTGATTTTAAATTTGAGGAGCCTGAGGTTTTTCTCATTATCAAAGCGTGTCTCACCTCCAGGCCCAGACTGTGGGTCAGTCTTAACACACATCTCAGCTCCACCAGCAGATATATGTATAATTTAATCTTTCTGCTAAATGACATTTTGGTCATTTATTGTTTTCCTGATTTCTTTGAATTGTCTATATTTTCTTGAAGTTTGCTAAACTTTCTTAAAAATGATAATTTCTTGAAAAAAATTCCTTGTCAGGCAGTTCACACATCTCCACTTCTTTGTTTCGGGGCTTTACTTGGTGATGGTTGGTATTCCCGCAGTTGTTTTTGGCTTTTGTAGCTGTTGGTTGATGTCTGCATCAGCTTGAAGTAAGGGCTTATTCCAGTCGTCACAGACTGACTTTGCTTGAGAAAACTTCAGCAGCGTGATAGTGTTGATTGTTGATTCAAACAGATCTGGAACACATAGGAAACAACCCTCTATCTGGGAGAGATTAGCCCTTGGGAATGCCTGGGAGGGTTATATTGGTTATATATAGTGTTGATTGTTGATTCAAACAGATCTGGAACACATAGGAAACAACCCTCTATCTGGGAGAGATTAGCCCTTGGGAATGCCTGGGAGGGTTATATTGGTTAGATGGAAAAGCTCACACCAAAAGCAGGTAGCACTATTTCCTGGACTTGGATCCTGAACCATGTAAAAATGAAGGTGTTCATTGAGTGCAAACATTCCCCGCTTCTGACGGTGAATGTGATATGATCAGCTCATTCAGGCTTCTGCTTCCCCCATGACATCCTGTGCCCTTGAGCTGTGATCTCAATAAACCCTTTCTCCCTTGAGTTGTTTCTTTCAGGATGTTTTATCATTAGCAACAGAGAAAGAAATGAAAACAACCAGTCTTCCCTTGCTGGGATTTTGGGCAGGCTGTCTTTCATGATCTCTCAGTAGACTTGCTTTTTATTCCCTAGGCAGATTGGCCTGGTACTTGGCAACAGGTGGGTGAGCTTGATGTCTGGGCCTATAGCAGATGACCTGAAGCTTGAATATGCACAGGCTTGCCTGGGTCCTGGCCTAGAACTTGAACCTAAGTCTACAGGGGTTAGTGTCCTGCTAGGAGGGTCCTAGAGTCTGTGTTTTCATGGGCAGGCCTGGATATAGAATTCCTGGAGGCTTGCCTGAAGCATCCGCCTGAAGGGGTGAGCTAGCACACGAGCCTGCTAGAATAGGCCTAGACTTTAGGTCCACCAGCATCTGAGATCACTGGTATTGGTTTGGGTCTCAGGCCAGCCTGGTGCTGAGGCAGGAGCTAGATCACAGTAGGCAGCAGAAGCAGGAGAAACAGACCCATGGTGAAAGCTACAACTTGTTCACATGGATCACAATGGGAATGGATGATAGAGTTAAAAGGGTTAAAAAGTCAAGCCAGGTGCACTCAGGATGGGAGGCAAAGGCACTGGCAGCTGAGCATGAAACAGCCAAGCAGAACTGGCAAGAGACAGACAGAACGTCTCAAAGAATTAAGACCAGTGTTGGCAGGCTAGCTTGGGAAGCTTTTATAAGCCACTCCATCCCTGGGAAACATATGTTAGATATATGGCTTTTTTACATATTTTTGTTTTTAGTGTAGACAATTATAACAGACTGAGTTGTAAGTAAAACTGCCCCACTTCTTCTAAAAGCCTGCTTCATTTCAGGAAAGAGACCACAGACCACCCCACAGAAAAGGAGATGAGCCAGAATACCGCAGTTACTTCTTGTTAGCTGTGAGAACTGACAGCTGAAGACACCCGCAGGGCCAGAGGGAGCAACAGGAGCTGGTGACTCATGGCTAGCACACAGTTCCAGGTCAGCAACTGAAAAAGCTGGAGCCAGAGATGGACGAAATAAATGGGGCTTCATCCATCCCTGCTGACCAGGTGGGCAACGCATGAACAGAGCCCGATCCCCTCTGGTTGGGTTATACACTGCTCACAGCTCGCAGGAAGAAAAGAACCCACTCAAGAGAGGATGCCCTGGGCATGACCAATCATAGAGGAGTAGCAGAGAGCCTGGAATGGGGAGGGTTCCGGGACCCCGGAGCTCCCAGCTGGACTCCCAGCACTTGGACCCCTCTCGTTCTCCTGATGGGGGCTGTCTGTTCTAATGAAGTTTGTTGGTTTTGTTCTGTTTCTTAGGTGTGACTGGTGCATCCCTGTTCTCCTCTCTGCAGCCTTGGGCCTCCACCTGTCACTTCCACTTTCTGAGGGCCATGTCTCGGTGGTCCTAAGATCTGTGGCCTCCCAAGCTCTTCTGTTGTTTTCCCTTTCTTGGTGTCTGTGGTTGTGGCTTCTCTCATGGTTTGGTCTTCTGCTGTCCAGTCCTTAGTTCACATCCCATAAAATGAACTTGGCAAATCCCCTAGACAATGACCTCTCACCTGCAAACCCTGGTAGCAGAATAAGAGAGCAAGCGATATGAAGTCTTCTATCGGCCAGATAATAACATGATCTCAGTCTTTGGTCATCACTCCATGAAAAGCTTTAGACCACTTTCCCCAGCAACCCATCTCATCAATGCTTCTCTTGCTGGGAAGACACCATGACTATGATGACTCTTATAAAATAAAGCATTTAATTAGGGCTTCCTTACAGTTTCAGAGGTTTAGTCCATTATCATTATGGTGGGCAACATGGCGGCACACAGGCAGACATGGTACTGGAGAAGTAGCTGAGAGTTCTACATCCAGATATGCAGGCCCCGGGAAGAGAGAGAAACTGGGCCTGGCTTGGACTTTTGAAACCTCAAAGACGACCCCCCAGTGACATGCTTCCTCTAGTAGGGCCACAATTACTCTGACAAGGACACGTCTACTAATCCTTCTCAAATAGTGCAACTCTCTGATGACTAACATTCAAATACATGAGGCTATGGGGGCCATTCTTATTCAAACCACCATGTTCCACTCTCTGATACCTAGAGGCTTTTAGCCATATAATAACACAAAATGCATTCAGTCTAATTTCAAAAGTCCCCATAGTCTATCACAGTCTCAACAGTTTGTAAAGTCCGAAGTTCAACGTCTCTTCTGAGACTCATAGCATCTCTTAACTGTAGCTTCTAGTAGAACCAAAATAAAAAAGCAAATTGCATACTTCCAACATGCAATGGCACAGAATATATATTTACCATTCTAAAAGGGATGAAAGGGGCATAGTGAGGAAATATTGGACTAAAGCAAGACAGAAAACCAGCAAGGAAAACTTCAAATTCTGCATTTCTATGTCTGACATCTGTAGGAGACCAGCTCTGACTTATCGAAGGGTTCTTGAGGGGAGGAGAGAGTGCTGTGGGATGGTCTGTATGTCAAATTACTCTGATTGGTCAATAAATAAAACACTGATTGGCCATTGGCTAGGCAGGAAGTACAGGCGGGACAAGGAGGAGAATAAAGCTGGGAAGTGGAAGGCTGAGTCAGAGAGACACTGCCAGCTGCCACCATGACAAACAGCATGTGAAGATGCCGGTAAGCCACGAGCCATGTGGCAAGGTATAGATTAATGGAAATGGATTAATTTAAGCTGTAAGAACAGTTAGCAAGAAGCCTGCCACGGCCATACAGTTTGTAACCAATATAAGTCTCTGTGTTTACTTGGTCGGGTCTGAGTGGCTGTGGGACTGGCAGGTGAGAGAGATTTGTCCTGACTGTGGGCCAGGCAGGAAAACTCTAGCTACAAGAGAGGAATGAGGAAGTATTAGATAGAAATATAGACCTAAATGGAGAGAAAGACAGAGACACAGGATAGCTTTGGGAAGGCCCTGGGCCAATACCCAGCCATCCAGAGTTTTATTTTAATGGGCTTTTTATATACTACCAAGGGGAGAGGCAAAAGATACCCCCCTATTTCAAGATCAAAGTACAATGTACAGCCAAGTATAGACCCTTCAAAACACCTGGTAACCATGCCCTTGGCCAAATCATCCTATTATGCAGCCCTGCTGGGTAAAGCATGCTCAGACTTTCTGACCTTGAGAGTAAGGCCTTACTAGGCAGAGAGCATCTGTGGGTCCCACAGACATCAAAGTGCTCTTCAGATTTCCAACTCCTTCAAGCTATGGTGACTGCAATACAGCTCTCTCTTCTGGGATGGTTCTACTCCCTGTTAGAGTCTCCCTTGGCAAGTATCCCACAGCTCTAGCATCTCCAATATCTTGGAGTCTCCAACACAACTCAGTTATCACCTACAAAGCTTCGCACAGTGGCCTCTCTGGGACTCTGTGCAGGGACACCCCTGACAAATGCCTAGCCTCAGCTGCTTTCCTTAGCCATGGAGGGAGATTCCACAATCCCTTTCTTGTATTCTTGACTCTAAAGTCAGAACCACATGGCTGAAACTGCTAAGTTCTCATGCTTGATGGGGCTAATAATTTGTCCTCCTTGTTCAATTACATGTGCCTCAGCTTTTGTTGATGATTTTCTTCACTGCTTAAGCTTTTCTTTAATATTTTTCACAAGTTGGAAGCTTAGCTGGGTGGGCTCTTGCCCTGAGGTCATCACTTTCTTTGTTTCATTTAGCGTCAGACTTTTCATTAAACTTTTTATCTCCTTGAGCACTCGACTTAGCTCTGTTACACTCCATTAGCTCCTTTTCTCCTCAAACTGTACACTTTGTATTTTTCCTTACTCAGACTGCTCCTTTTCATTTATCTGTATAAAAGTGACCACTAACAACAACCATACAATAGAGTCAGTTCTAGGATGTCTTGAACCCTCCTTTGCCAATGCCATTAATCCAAAATTCTTCAATTTAACCTCAGGCAGTTTTTGTTTTTGTTTTTGACAAGGGCAGAAAGCAGCCACATTCTTTGGCAAAATATCATGAGAACAGTCTACAGGCCACTTACTAATATTCTTCCCCTCTGAAACTTCTTGGGCTTGGCTCCCACAGTTCAAATTTACCTCAGCATGGTCCTCTATGCTCCTACTAGCATGGGCCATTAAGCCCTGCTTAAAGCATTCAACTGCTCTCCTAATCCAAAGTCCCAAAGTCCACATTCCACCAACAAGCAAGCATGGTCAAGCCTGTCACAGCAATACCCTACTCCCTGGTACTAATGGACATGTCTGAATGGGTTCAAACTCCATTCCCAGTACCATCTTCTATACTAGTCAGTGTTCTATTGCTGTGAAGAGGCACCATGACCATGACAACTCTTATAAAATAAAGCATTTAATCGGGGCTGGCTTACAGTTACAGAGATTTAGTCCATTATCATCATAGTGGGAAGCATGGCGGCATGCAGTCAGACATGGTATTAGAGAAGTAACTGAGACATGGTGTTAGAGAGAGACACTGGGCTGGCTTGGGCTTTTGAAATCTCAAAGCCCACTTCCAATGACACACTTCCTCCAACAAGGCCACAACTCCTTTGTCAAGGACATGTCTTCTAGTCCTTCTCAAGTATTGCCACTCCCTGGTGACTAAGTGTTCAAATATATGAGCCTATGGGGCCATTCTTTTACATGTCATATAAATGACTAGCTGCTTTGTAACTGCCAAAACCCAGCGCTAAAGACTCTATTTGGTTGTGTGATCAGCATCCCTACAGTTCTGCTGAACTCTGCATTTGGCTCCCCCAGGTATTTAGAAAATCAGTCTATACCTTGCCCATACCTAGGTAAATCTGAGATAGGAACCTGAGGGAATGACTGCACTCTTCTCAGAACTGTTGGCTTATAAGCAAGACTGCTGCAGCTTGTATCCCACATCAGGCAGTTAGCCTGATCCTGGTTCTTGGATTATACAGGGCTACCTTTCTCAAATATCAGCTAATGTCTACTGATATACAGCAGTTTATTGTACAAACTAAAGTCTTAGAGAGACTTGGGAGGAGGAGAGAGTCTTCCTGTTTCAAGAAACAAAGATCCATTCTTGAGCTCAGAAACAGGATTTTGTATGGCTCTATATGGAAGATTAAAAAGGCCCTTAAGAAAGTCTGGGGCCAGGAATCAAGTTAAGGTGGGTGTTCACAATGGCTCTGGGTTTAAGTTGAATCTAGTTTCTGAGCCACATCAATGCACTCCCTCTAGTTCAGGGTTGCAAGCACCAATTCTTACATCGGCATATACCAGTGCCCACATGATGCCTGGCATGCCACCTAAGTGTAAGAATGAACCACTGGAACAAAATAGTGTTGGAAGGTGTTTCAGAGTGACAGGATCTTCAACAGCCCAGTTGTGTATGACTCAAGGACCTAAGATGCTAAACAGAGCCTTATTGTATAAATACTGCTTGTTTCATTTACAGATAAACGGACTTAGAGGGGCCAAGTACATGTCATGTGCACAGGTTGACATGGACCAATGCCAGGCTCCAAAGCCCACCTTCAGCCCCTGTACCATCTTGCCATTCAGGTCAGATGTCTGAATACATCAAATATGATCTTGTCAGGTGCTCTGCTTTCCAAGAAGGATGTGCTGGTTAGTAAGCAGCACTCCTCCATGGCCTCTGCCTCAGTTCCTGCCTCCAGGTTCCCACCCTGATGTCTCTTCATGATGGACTGTGATTGGGACATGTAAGCCAAATAAATCATTTCCTCCCAAGTTGTTTTCAGTCAGTGTTTTACCACGGCAACAGAAAACAAGCTAGGACAAAGGGCTTTGGCCACATGTTTCAGTTTCCTTCTGAAACAGACATTTGATTCTGCTTTAAAAAAGGGTTTACTCCTCTGAAAATTGTAGGTGGAAGTTTCTCTCCTGCCAGCCACTCCCAAGTAACCACACAAGGACTTAATATTAATTACAAATGCTTGGTCGATAGCTTGTTACTAGCTAACTCTTAGATTTTAAATTAACCCACGCTTTGCTGTGTGGCTTGGTACCTTTTCTCAGTACGGCATGCCCACCTTGCATCTCTCGAGACTCCTAGACTCCTCTCTCCTCCTTCTCCTCCTCCTCCTCCTCCTCCTCTTCCTCCCCAGCATTCTCTTAGTTTGGCTTTACCACCTAATTTTTTCCTGCCTAGTTATTGGCCAGTCAGCTCTTTTATTAAACCAATCAGAAGGCGCCTTGGCAAAGACACATCTTTACAGTGTACAAAAAGATTATTCCAAAACCAGAAAATGACTGATTGGACATTTACCTACATGGCAGAACAGTGCAGGAGTTGAGGCTGTGCTTTGGAGCTCAGCTGACACACATCACTCCGTGGACGTGACACACATCTTGACTTCTGTAAGCCCCAGTTACCCAGGAAAGAGAGACAGCAATATATTTTTTTTATTTATCTCCCCTGCTCCATAATTTGGTGCTTTTCTCCTAGTCTCCACACCAAATTGGTTTTCCTAGTGTTTGCCATGTGTTTCTCTAGCCTACTAGTAAAATGATTGAAACTGCATTCTCCCTTTGTTTAAAAAAAAAACCAAAAACTTCCTCTGTGTCAGACATGGAGAAAAATGGAAGAACACAGGTCAGTACTCCTAGCTTTCCAAGCTGCTTTTCTGTGAGTAAGGAGGAAAAGGAAACTCCATCATATGGACCCCGTGCTTCCTACAGAGGGTTATTTATTTGTTTTTGTAACCAGCTCACTCGAGTCCCTTTAGCAGAAGATACTCCCTGACGTCTTGTGCTCACCACACCAATCGCGACCTTGGCAAGGATGAGCGTGTGGTTTACAGCTGAAAAGAGGCTGGAGAAACGTTGGATCCTCTTCTCCCAGTGTTCTTTGTACAGTTTCTGTAAGTAGGTGAAGGGAACTCCCTGTGGCTTTGGGCGAGATGACGATATATCTTGTTTCATAAAAAATTCCTCGAGTGTAAGATCCACACTCCATAGACGAGGAAACCAGGGCCTGAAAGAGGAGACTTGCTAACGTGCTATGGCAATCTACCATCTCAGGGCAGACTGGTCTGGTAAAACTTACTCCTCAAAAAGGGTTTTGAGCTGAGACTGAAAAAGCATGCATTGGTCTCCAGGGCTGAGCTACGGCTCTCTATAAAAGGGACAGTGTGTGTCTTTCTCCTGCTATCTTTGGCGTGGTTTTGAATGCCAATCCTTAACCCTTTGCTTCTCCCCGGAGGATCTGAATCTTGGGCTCTAGAAAAGGAGCCATGAAGAGGGCTGAGAAGAGCAGGAGGGACCATGCCAGAGGAGGAGGAGGAGGAGGAGGAGGAGGAGGAGGAGGAGGAGGAGGGGGAGGAGGGGGAGGAGGAGGAGGGGGCGAGGAGGAGGAGGAGGAGGAGGAGGAGGAGGAGGGGGGGGGGGGGGAAATCTAGGCAGTGGGTGAAGAAGCATCTTTCAAGGCTTCCCAGACACCAGCAGCACTTTTGACAGATTTTCCTTATTTGTCTGTGAAGGGGATTTCAACTCATTCAAGACAGATTCAACTGGTTGCTAAGGCGATAGTGGTGTAGACATCACTGCCATGGAAACCCTCTCAGTGGCATAATATAAATATTTTCTTTCAAGAATAAGACAGGGAGTTGAGTGGGTGATAAGTTATTTTCTAAAGTTCGTAGGCTGTGGACGGAGCCTACAAATGGATGGAGAAAGGACAGGACCAAATTAGCTCACATTCTATAGCGTTCACAGAACAAGCTGTTTTTATTTGTTTGTTTTAGATATAAAAGCCAAAAAATGTGAGGAGGCAAAAATACCAACCAAAATAGTCCCTAGTTGTGCAGTGGAGAGAAAGAACATCCTGTTTTATCTTTCTCTCAGGGACTGTCTGTAAGACTGGTTTCTTTGGACCAGTGTGAAGGCGTCCATAGAGTTTCTAAGTTCTCTTTCTCCTCCTGATTTTCCTCCTATTCTTCCTTTTTTTTATCCATCAACAACTTCTCAGATGGAGGATGAAGCTTTCAGAGAGCCCAAAAATGCTAGAAACTTCCAAAAGTCGTAGGGAAAATCATGCCCAGGAAGAGGCATCTTCTACCCTCCTTTGAGTTTTGGAAGTGGAAAGCCACAGAAAGGCTTCATGCTATTGCTACAGTACACACACACACACACACACACACACACACACACACACACACACACACACACACACACGGTGGTGCAGACACACCATTGCTGCACTCAGCTTCCTCAGGAGAAACTGCCGTCACTCAGGTGGGAAGACAGAAGACAGTGATACTCTCTGAAGTAACGACCGACACCGAGACACTCAGGTGGGAAGACAGAAGACAGTGATACTCTCTGAAGTAACGACCGACACCGAGACTGTAAGGCTTCCTGGTCCCTGCCCTCAAGTAGAACAGTGGTCATAAGAGCACAAGAGAGACAGGAAGACACTGGGCGACCCGGCTCACTTTCAGTGCCAACTTGTCGTAACTTAGGATCTCCTGGGAAGAGAGCCTCGGTTGAAACTTCATCCAGGTCAGGGTGACCTGTGGATGTGCCTGGGGGGCATGGTCTTGATTGTTATTTGGCCTAGCCAATTGTGGGTGGCATTATTTCAGGCAGGGGATCTGGATGGTGTAGGAGAGCAGTGAGAAAGCAAGGATCCGGGCCTTTATTCTCTCTCTGCTCTTGACCACAAGTGTGGTACTTTAAGTATTTTTTTTTTAACTTCTTCACAACAATGGATTATAACATGGAATTATAAGCCAACCACATCCTTTCTCACCCAAGCTGCCTTTGTGTCAGGAGATCTGTCACAGCTACAGAAAAGAGACCAGAATGGGCACAGCAACAGTGACGCTCCAGTTCAATAGGGAGAATGGGGTCTAGTGTCCTGCTAGGAACTTGTCTGTAGTTAAGAATTTACTGTAGGGGGCAGACAAGCTGGCTCAGTGGGTAAAGGCACTTGCCGCCAAGCCTGAGGGCCCGAGTTCAATCCTTGGCACCTACTTGGTAGGAGAAGAGAACTGACCTGTGAAAGTTGTCCTCTGACCTCCACGCACACCCTGTACTTGTTACATGTTACACATGTAACAATCCCCCACCTCCACCCCCACTCCATGCCCATAAACATAATAAATACACGTAACGATTTTAAAGAGTTTAGTGTGCATTCTGAAGCAGCTGGAAGAGAGGATTCTGAACGTTGTGAATATAAGGGAATGATAAATATTTGATAGCTCTGCCCTCTCTCACTAAATCACCACACATGGTTACATGAATCAAAATATCACCTTATCCCACGAGTATGGACAGTTATTACATGCCAAGTTAAAAACTAAATTTAGGAAAAGAGTTGGTTCCAAGTCTAATTTTGTTATCCCGAGCCCAGTGTGGGACAGGATGCCCCCTGGAGGGCGGGGTCACCGCTGTGCTACCACCATAGCCTCCAGAACATCTATGGCAAGACTTCTGCTTACTTGTCTACTGTGGGAATTTTGCTGGCCTGGAGAATCTGATGAAATCGTTTTACAGAAGACGCAGGGAGGCTGAGTGATGACAGGATGTGGAAGCAGGCACTATTGCTCTTGAAAGCTTTTCATGGACTCCCAAGGGGGAGTCACAGTGCTCTCCTCACCCAGGGCCCCTTGCGACAGCTCTGGCCCTACCAAGATGCAAACAGGCCTGAGAGAAGGAGGGCCCTGTTCGTTCCTGTTTATCTACACTGTCTGGCCTGAGAGAGCTGTCAATCATGTGAGGAGGGTTGGGAATAGCACAAACGGCAGGCAGACAATAACCGAATCTGGGAAATGAGTTCAGATCTAGAAATGAGGGATGCAGGGCTCAGAGGAGAGTTCTACTTTTAGCCCTAGCCCCTCTTACTTTTTACCTTGAGACAAGGAGGGTCTCACAAAGTTGCCAGGCTGGACTAAACCCACTCCGCAGTCTACATAGGCCTTTAGCTTGTGATCCTCCTGTCTCAGCCTCCTGAGGAGCTAGGATGACAGGCCCTGAGTCATCAGACTCAGCTTTGAGGGCTATTTTTTTTTAGGGGTATGGGGGCGGGGTTATTTTGAGACAGGTTTCTCTGAGTAGTCCTGCTTGTCCTGGAACTCACTCTGTAAACCAGGCTGGTCTTGAACTCAGAGATTCGTCTGCCTCTGCCTCCCAAGTGCTGAGATTAAAGGTGTGTGCCACCACACAGCCATTTTTTTTTAAAAAGGCAATGCTTGCTGTCTTAGCTCTCTGCTTCCACTTCCCTGGTGCTGTGTAATCCCTGATAGCCACTGTGTCTCCACTACCTTGTCTGGAACAAGAAAAGTGGAAAAAGACAATAATTAAAAAAGCATATTCTAGAAATGTCTTCAGTCTTTTGCTACAAGTCTAATTTCTTTTATTAATTTAGCCCCTGGTGATTTGTTCCTTTTTGCTTATTTGTTATCCCTTTCCCCAGGTTTATTTTTTTTTAAGATTTATTTATTTATTAAGTATACAGTGTTCTGCCTGCACATATGCCTGCAGGCCAGAAGAGGGCACCAGATCTCATTACAGATGGTTGTGAGCCACCATGTGGTTGCTGGGAATTGAACTCAGGACCTTTGGAAGAGCAACCAGTGCTCTTAACCTCTGAGCCATCTCTCCAGCCCCTTTCCCCAGGTTTTTAAAGAATATATATTTATTTATTATGTATATGAGCATTTTGCCTGCGTGCATGTATGTGCACCATGTGCATGCCTGTTGCCTGTGGAAGCCAGAAGAGGGCATTGGATTCCCTGGAGCTGGAGTTACAGATGATCTTGTGCCACCACGTGGGTGTTAGGAATTAAACCCAAGTCTTCTGCTATAACAACCAGTGCTCTTAACCACTGAGCCACCTCTCCAGACCCTCTCCCAGATATTAATTGTGTGTTTGGTCAACGAATTGCCATGAACATCATTGCATATAGATCAATGAAAAAAAAATCTCCTGGCTCTTATGTCCATTAGAGAGATTCCAAAGAGGGGGCTTGTCAGTGAGACAATTTATAGGTTTCACTTCAAAGATGCAGCAGTTGACAGCCAAAGGGTCACTGCACATCTCTTATTCACTTCTGCCGAGCTGCAATGCCCTGCTTTCAAGCCAAATCTAAATATTGTAGCTGACACATGAGAACTCCTGGCCAGTTGTAGACAAAGGCCAACTCTGGACAAGCAGCGATCTTGCAAAGTCAGCTGGATTCTCTGCTCGCTAGAATAGTAAAACTATGTTCTGACACATTTTAAATGGTTCCTGTGTGCATATGAAGTCTATGTTATCTTTTGTTTTGTTCGTGGATTTCCAGCAAGTCAGTCTCAAATCTTTCATAGCAGTTGTTGTAGTTTTCTCTCTGTTACTGTGATAAAATACTTTGACAAAAAGCAGTTTACGTGATGAATGGGTTTATTTGGCTTACACTTCTGGGTTCTAAACCATCATTGAGAGAATTCAGGGCAGGATCTCAAACAAGAACTTGGAATAGAAACCATGGAGTAATGCTGCTTGCTGGCTCCCTCTGAGGCCCATGCTTAGCTGACTTTCTTCTACACCCCAGGACCATCTGCCTAAGGAACGGTGCCGCCCACAGTGGGCTGGGTCGTTCTACATCAATTAACCTTCAAGATTATCCTTCACAGCATGCACATAAGGAAATCTGCTCTGGAAAATTCTTTGAGACTCCCTTCTCTGTGTGTCAAGTTGACAATTAAAGCTAACAAGGATATTAGTTTTTATAAATTATTAATTTTCAAAAATTAAAACTACACTACACAAGCTTGAAAATGGTGCTAAGATGCCCATGTTGAAGACCCCTGTCTTCTAGTCACTCTTTTAACTTCCTGTTCTTCACTCTGGAGATAATGACCCCCATTCCTTACCCAGCTCTCCTAGTCTTTGCTAACCTGTTAATTTCAGCCATTATTTATTTCCTCTGTGGTAGAGGAGGGTTTAACACTTCTACATCAAAGACCCTTCCCTCTCTCCCTCCTTCATCTCCCAGAGTTATATCACAACATGTGGTTAAATCAACACTCTGTAGTTCATTTTCACTGTTCAACCAAGCTTATGTGTAGTGGGTAGCCGTTCTCACCAGGCCCTGAAGCACCGCCCCTAGTGAAGTAGCAGGCAACTGTTACACCTGCCTATGATCTTGAGGTACACACCCCTGGGGCGTGGCCACTAGGGGACCCTTAAGACCTGGGATGCATGGACTTGGCTCTCACTTCACTACCTCGTGCTTTTGGATGCTGGGATGGACCAGGGCAGTTCTCGCTAGAGAAGAGCGTTGGACCATGCCCCACCCTTCCAGGATCCTGCAACAAATTCCTCTATTTTGTCTTGTGAGTTTTCTTACACCCATAACATTCATGTCACTATTTTACCAATGGGCCTGCCTGGTAGTTTTGTAGTTCACAGGGTTCACAGCTGGCTGAAATTCACGATATTCCTCCCTTAGTAGCTTGCATAACACCTTCTGGTACTATGACAGCTAGCTATCAGGGAAAAAGCTTCCATGGCCTGTCACCAAAGCATGTGGTGTCTTTGACAATATGGTGTTAATGTCAAATTCTGATGTGAAATTAAGAGCAATTAGAATAGCATGTGACGTTCTGGGGATCTTTGGGACCTCCATGACCAAAAACTTGTTGTAAAATATTCCACACCTAGCATTGGAATTTTTCTAATAATCTATGGCTTCTGGGAGGAGCATTATCTCTGCCCCGCCCCACGCTGCCCCGTAAGAATCTTCCAATCAAAGTTCTAAAAACATTTTGCTTTAAATAAATTTATAGATAATAGGTGTCCACATAGCTTTTCCAGGAGTCCTTGGTGTTAATTATCCATTACTCACCCTTTCTTTCCCCTACCCTCCCACTGATGTCCCTACTTAAACCCTTCCCCACCATCTCACCTTCACACAACCAGTGTTCTCCCTCCTTTAAGTTTTTGGTCGCCTCCCTGAAATGGCTCCTTTCTAGTTCTTTGGCTTTTATAGGCATTCCAAATTATACATACAAATCTAAAGAGTCAAACCTAAGATCCACACACAAGATACAACATGCAATATTTGTAGTTCTGGGTCTGGATGGCCTAACTCAATATAATTTTTTCAATCCCCTCCATGTACCTGCAAATGTCATAATTTCACTCTTTTTTCTTTTTTAAAACAGGTGAATAGAATTCCATTGTGTGTGTGAACCACATTTTCATCTCTACTCCTCAGTTGACAAACAACAACTAGGCTGATTGAACATCCTAGCTATTATGGATAAAACAGCAACAAACGTGGATGAACACATCTCTGCGGTAGGTTATGGGGTCCTCTTTGTATCTGCGCATGGAGAGCTGGATCATGTGTTAGATCCACTTTCAGATTTTTGAGGAACCTGCATACTGATTTCCATAGTAGCTTCACCAGTTTGCTCTCTCTAGCAGTGAATAAACATTATCCTTTCCCCACAGCTGCACTGGCATCTATGGCCATTTTTTTTTTTTTTAATCTTGACCATTCTGATTGAAGTAAGATGAAATCTCAAAGTAGTTTTAATTTGCATTTTCCTGGTGGCTAAGGACATTGAACATTCTAAAAAAATGTTTCTCAGCCATTAATATTTCATCTTTTCAGAAATCTCTGTTTAGTTCTACACCCAAGTTTTAAGTTGGGTTGTTTGTTTTCTTGATGGTTAGTTTTTGAGTTCTTTGTATATTCTAGATACTGACTGTCTTAGTGTTCTATTGTTGTGAAGAGACACCATGACCATGGCAACTCTTAGTGTTTAAGTATTATTAAGTATTAGTATTGGGGCTGGCTTACAGTTTCAGTCCATCATCGTTATGGTGGGGAGCATGGCAACACACAGGTAGACATGGTGCTGGAGGAGTAGCTGTGAGTTCTACATCTGGATCCAAAGGCACCAGGAAGAGAGAGAGAGACACTGGCCTGGTTTGGACTTTTGAAAACCTTGAAACCCATCTCCAGTGACACACTTCCTTCAACAAAGCCAGACTTCCTAGTCCTTTCCAATAACACCATTTCCTGGTGACCAAGCATTCCAATACATGAGCCTATGGGGCCATTCTTATTCAAAACACAACAGCACACTGACTTTCTCTCAGATCTATAGCTGATAAAGGTTTTTTTTCCTCATTCTGTGGTCTGTCTGCCTCTCTACTTCACCTAAGTTTCCTCTCCTTGTTTTGTACCTATGACTGGTAGGTTTGGTCTTTTTTAGTGTTCCCAGATTCTCCATGTACTCTCCTCCTGGGAGTTTGAATATCTAATGTTTTCTTTGACTGAGTGACCCATTTCCTTTATCTTGTCTTCCAGAGTTGATATCTCTCTTTAACTTGATCTGATCTATTGCTGAGACTTTGCTCTGGGATTTTTGTTTGATTTCCTCAGCTTTCACTTTGAGTTTACTTCATTTTGGCTTTTCTTCAGAGATTCTATCTCTCTCCTAAATCCAATCTTAATGTCTTGAATTGTTTTTATTATTTCATTCAAATTGTTCATGTTTCAACAATTCTTATTCAGACATGTGTTCCACCCCCCCACCCCCGCAACACACACACATTTCGTTCCTAAACATATTTACAATTGCTACTTTGAAATCACTGTCATGTGTATTAGCTAAGTTACTTTTCTCAGGGAACAAACATCACAAAGAGAGTGCCAGTCTCTGGAGGAGACATAGCATCTTAGTTATTCATGTTGTTTGTGGGTTTTTTGTTTGTTTGTTTGTTTGTTTTTTGTGATGAGACCCATGCATCTGGAGGTAGATCATTTGTAGTTTTTCTGATGTTGATATGTGGCTTCACCTTTGTTGAGTGGATTTTAGATCTTTATTTTCTGTTACCCTCACTTGTCGGGCTGCAGACCAGGTGAATGGTGCTTGGTATTCTGTCTTGTCACACTTGGTGCTGAGGGGTGAATTGGGTGTCAGAAGGGGTCTCATCTCAGTTAGAGATAGGTGCGACATCCAATCCTAGGAGTAAGCCTTCTATAGGTTTAAACAAGTCTTGCTTCTAGTTTTCAGAAGTTTGTGGAGAGATCTCATCACAGGTGGTCCTTGGGTAGCAGGGCTGGCATCATGGTGGGAAAGAGCAGCGTTCTGTGGGGGTGGGGAGGAAGGATGTCATATGGTCCTAAGACAGAGATGGGTAGAGTGAAGGCCAGATAAAGGCTTCCTATCTGTGGTGAGAGGTACAGGATACAGGCATCTTGGTAGGTGGGGTAGTGGATTGGTTCTGGGTCCCTTCCTGGAGTTCTAGATCAGACTCCATAGGATATCAGGGTGGCATGGTGGGTCGGGTGATTGATGGGCAGGCGGGAAGTAGAGTGGGTCTTGGAGATCAACCTGGAGTTCCTGGTCTTATTAAATTTCTTCTGATTATTTAGGAAAGTGCAGCAGAATAACTGATCACAAAGATCTTTTAGAGATTTTTTTTGTTGGAGGCTTTTCCAAGGAAGCGCAATACAGAATTTTTTCAGTTTTTTTTTCTATGCCTATAGGTTTTGCCTGCATGTATGACTGTGCATCACATGTGTGTCTAGTGCCTGTGGGGGGCCAGAAGAGGACATCAGATTCCCTAGAAAGGACTGTTGTGAGCTGCCACGTGGGTGCTGGGCATTGAACCTGCGTCCTCTAGAAGAGCAGCCAGTGTTCTTAACTATTGAGCCTTCTCTCTAGCCCATTCAAATTAGATTTTTAAAAGGCTAGGCAATCAACCTAAGATTTTATCACCAGACTTGATCTTCATGACCTACAGATTTGGGTTAGCTCCTCTCCTGAAGTTCTCCAATGAGCCCACTTCCTGGTCGAGAAGTGACCCTTCTTCACTCATTTGTAAGACTGCAAACCCAGTAAGCCAGGTGGTACTTCAAGAGCTGATCCTCCTGTCATAGTCTTATCTTGCTCCACTCCCCACCCACGAGATTGTATGGGCAGACAGTGGGGGTTGAACAAACTAGGAGAGATTTTATTCACTACATGGGAGTGACAATTCAAACAGAAAGGTATGAGCTTTGAATCTCCAATGACAGCAGGATGCCGCTCAGAAAGAGTCCTGAGTATTGTAACTCTAAGCCACTTGGAGGACTTCAGGATGTCAAGCAAGAAGGGATTCCTATTATAGCTATGAGCTCTTAGGGACAGGGGGATGCCAATCTAGAGTGAGCATCCAAAGGCTGAGTCTGTGAACAGAAGTAAAGTGGAAATAGTAAAAGTGGTAGGTCTTGGAGGTAAGGAGTAGTGTTTGTCCCCAAAGTAGGAGCAAATACCCCACTGGAGGCAGCAGCTCAGGGTTTATACAGACCCAGGTGGGCTCTGATATGACTGGGTGCATGCAAAGGTGTAAAATAAGGAACAATCAGTGGAGAGCCCTCCAGGACTGGAGGAAACTCTTAATCCAGGAAACTGCTTGTCTCATCTCCCTCTCCCTTGATGTTGCAGTGGAAATGAGAAAGGGAAACCACCCATGGTGCTTTGCTTTCATTCTGAGCCAGCTGGGAATTTTGTGTGGGTTCTATCCATCTCTGATCATAGATGTGGCCCCATCTATACCCCTACTGGTACCAGGTAAAAATTTCCAAGCTCCATAGAGTCAGCCTTGGTTTCTTAAATCTATAAGGTCACAACTGATACTATACATCTTTGCCAAATGTGAAGTTCCTGGCAATGCCTTGCTCACAGGACCAGTACAAGGAAGACAGATACTTATTAAACCTAGGCAAATAACTTTAGTCCCTTATAAAGAACACCCATCTTCAAGTACAGTCACTGTGGAATATTCCTTTACACTGTGTAAATATCTGTCGCTGTGATTGGTTTAATAAAGAAGCTGACTGGCCAATAGCTGGACAGGATAAAGTTAGGTGAGAGAACCAGACTAAGGACACTGGGGGAAAAAGGGCAGAGTCAGGAGTCACCAGATAAACACAGAGAGGAAACAGCAGGTACAAGATGAAAGGGAGGTAACTCCACGTGGCAGAATGTAGATGAATAGAAATGGGTTAATTTAAGTTGTAAGAGCTAATTAGTAATAAGCCTGAGCTATCAGCCAAGCATTTATAATTAATATTAAGTCTCTGTGTCAGTTATTCGAGAACTGGCAGGCAGGAAAGAAAAGTCAATCACAATCAGAAGCCGGGTTCCACATATGGATTGGGGGCTGTTCTATAGGGACATTCAGTCCATGAACGACACTTAGGTCAGTTATTTTATGACTCTATAAGCTCCTCCACTTGAGCTCTGGAAACCCCTAGTGCAGTGCTGTGGCTGCTATGTTATAGAAGCAATGCTATCAGAAGTATTCCCTGTGTCCCTGGCCCAGTCCATCCCATGTGTGCCTAGGAAAGTCCAATTTTGTTTCTAGTCAGTAGGTGACTACAAATACTTTCAGAGAAGAATAAAAAAAACACAACAATGTATGAACTGAAAAAAATTTAAAACAGCTATGGTTAAAGATCTGATGAGAATTCACCATGAAAATATAAAATTGTTAAGAAAATTTGATTGTTTCTATGTCAAGCCCTACTTTAAATATCAAAATCATGCAAATATCAGAGTGATAGATTTTATGACTGATAACATTTTACCAGGACATATTGTATAGAAGGCAAGGGCAATGGGAAATTTCTATGTGATGCCTATAGTCTGCAGAATATTATGTTAATGGCATTTACCCATACTAAAAGTAACAGGGAGCTAAAGCTCATCTGTGACAATGTTCTTGGTATGAATCAGCACACTCAATAAACCCAAATATATATATATATATATATATATATATATATATATATATATATATATATATATATATATATTTGGTTTTTCAAGACAGGGTTTCTCTGTGTAGCTTTGCGCCTTTCCTGGGACTCACTTGGTAGCCCAGGCTGGCCTCGAACTCACAGAGATCCGCCTGGCTCTGCCTCCCGAGTGCTGGGATTAAAGGCATGCGCCACCACCGCCCGGCTCTAAATATATTTTTAAACATTTCTCCTTTTACAAGGTAAAAGAACAAATTCTTAGAGGTTCCACCTGGCTTCTATGGGAAATCTCAGGATCACTTCATGGTCAAGATTTTATTTTGAATGTGATTTTGGGAAAGCGATTTTCAAAAGCATGAATCAGTTTGAATGCTTGAATAAGCAGGATTCTAGGTCCTTGTGAAACAATACTTAGCTAACAATTTAATGAGGATGACAGTATACACATTCAAAGTGAATATAGGAGGTGATGGACTCTCACTAAAGTTCATTTTCATTTACTATATTTAAAATGTTTTGATGTGTGCATGGGTATGTTTGTGCTTGTGTGAGTGTGTGTGTATATGTGTGTGAGCACTGCTGTGTGTGTTGTGTGTGTGTGTTTCTGTGATTATGTATTGTGTATATGTGTGTGTGTGAGTGTGTTGTGTGTGATTGTTTATGTTTGTGTGTGTATTGTGTATGTGTGTGAGTGTGTTGTGTGTTTGTGTGTGTATTGTGTATGTGTGTGAGTGTGTTGTGTGTATGTGTTTATGTGTGTGTTGTGTGTAAGTGCTTGCTGTGTATCTGTGTGTGTTGTGTATATATATGTGTTTGTGTGTGTGTGTTGTGTTTGTATACGTGTGTGAATGTGTGTTGTATGTAAACGTGTTGTATGTGTGTGTGAGTGTGAATGTGTATATACATATGTTGTGTGTGTGTGTGTGTGTGTGTGTGTGTGTGTGTGTTACATATTTGCAGGTGCAGAGGCCAGGAGAGGACACTGGATCCCCTGGAACTGGAGTTACAGGCTGTATACTGTAAGCCCCCAGTGTGGATGCTGGGAAGTCACCCTGGGTCCTCTGTAAAAGCAGCATACACTCCTCACCACTGAGCATTCTTTCCAGCCCCTGGAGCTCATTTTAAACTTCTCTTTGTAAGGAATCAATCCAGTCTTAGCCAGACAAGATTCCTTTTCCAAAATCCTTCTGTAGTTTTTTATGCGTCTCTATCTTCCTCCTCCTCATTCTGGAGCACCAGTTGTTTCATTTTATGACAAGATTGCTCTTTCACCCCTAGAAAAAACACAGTCAGGTGGTGGTGGTGCACGCCTTTACTTCCAGCACTCAGGAAGCAGAAGCAGGCAGATCTCTGAGTTCAAGGCCAGCCTGGTCTACAGAATGAGTTCCAGGACAGCCAGGGCTACACAGAAAAAAAAAATATCTTGAGAAAACAAAAACAAACAAAAAAGAAACATAATCTTCAGCCTTTGCAGAGTCATTTTTCTTTAGCTTCATTATTTCTAGTGTTTTATTTACATATGAACAGTTTTAACCATAGTATCATCTTTTTTGAAAAATAGAAACTAGTAAGCAGGCAATGTGAATTGTTATATACTAGCACTCTATGAGACTAGCAAAATTTATGAGTATATCATCTCATGATTTTTATGGGTACTACTTCCTCACAGTATAATTTTTCAATGTAGCAAAAATAATGTGTTTCTTAATAGGCCAAAATATATTTAGCCTTTCCAAACCATGTGAAAGTAGATGAAAAGTACATTCACTAAAAACTATGTATCGTAGTGAATTATCAGTACTTTTCCTACTTAAATAGTCTATGTGGCTAATGAGTATCTAGTACTTGGTATAGTGTTAAGGTTACAAACTATTAGAAGATTTAAAAAATTTGGGACACATAAGATAAAACATAATTATTGTTGAAAATTCTGTTCACAAAACTTTTACTTCATTTCTGTGTAACACAAGTAGTAACTCAGAAGACAGGCTGTTTTAACAACCCTTCACGACTAGTGGCATTTGTCAAAATTTCCCAAAGTCACAAACTTGAAAGAACATTTGGGTAATCCCTAATGCTAATGGGTTTTGTAAATGCTTCATTGCTGTAAGCATTTATCTCTAAGCCAATCACAGCAGAACTCCTTCGTGGAATTTTACAAGTTAATTTAGTAGTTCCATCTGGGGTAAGGGACTGTCACATATGCTTAGTGTATGCAGATTAGAGAGGAGGTGGTAAGGGGAGAGCCAATAGCTTCTGTTCGGCTGGAACCTCCAGCTCCTGTTTGATCTAGAAAACCCCATTCCTCTCTCTCCGAACCCCACCCTCTCAGAGAATCTCCAACAAAGAAAAGCCGCCAAAAACAATTCCCCATTCTTGGTAGCTGAAGCAGCTCCTTCTCTGAAGTTGCCAACAGCCTGAGTTCCCACTCAAAGCGTTGTGATTGGGCACAAACCCAGCATATGGAGGACACGTCATCACCCCTGCCTACAGGGTACATAAAAACCCTGCTTTAGTTCAGCCATGTGATTTCTCCTGCTGCTTCTCCCATCTCAATCTCTGGGGGCTGGAGGACTCACCCGGGAGTTGCTTTGCTCAAAATAAACCTGTTCTTTTACTTGTTCAATTCAGCTTGATCTGGCTTACTGCGTCAGTGGAGAAACCTACTACCAAGGTACAGAAGACCTATTAGTAAGGCCTAATGGAAGATTTTAGATCATTAAGTTCTGTGTGCCCTTCTTCTTTCTTTTTACTTCCTGGCCTCTATGAAGCAAGCATCGTTATTTCCAACCACATTTCCATCCATCTAGACCCCGCAAACTACTGCCTGCAATGCTCACCCCAGCTAATTTTCTTAAATTCCAGTGCTTTAGGTCAATTTACACAGGATGGAATGATGTGGAGACTAACTCGACATTTGTCTAGGGCCCAGATGAATCCACTCATTTGAGAAGAGGGCCAGCAACAGGGCTGGCATAGCCAGTTTCCCTCCAAAATTGCACCTGGTAAGCCCGGGGCCATGGGAATTAGCCCCGTCCTCCCTCCTGACCCCACTGGAAGAGCCTCCTCACTCCTGGCCTCAGGATGAATAGGCAAGTGATTTAGAAATATTCCTCACTTCGTTGTTGTCTCCACTTCTCCTCAAATCTCTGTTGGGGACAGAATTATGGGAAGTTTTGGCTAACAGTCTCACAGCCTTACTTTTATTTTCCTGACACATTCGACTCTGGGGACACCAACTGTAAACTTACTCAGAGTGGTAAAGTTGTTATTGACTTTTCTAGCCTCCAAATTGAAAGGCTGATTATAATAGTCCTCGGGACTTCCTAAACAAAACAAAGACTCCTTGAGTCCCACATAAGAGGCAGAGGAAAAACAGTGAACTTGAAAAGACTTTCCAGAGAGGCTCCCTCCACTTGCTTTGTGTCCTGAGGTAGCCACAGGCCGAGTCAGTCTAGGAGTGAACACCCCTCTCAGTCAGGGATGTGCTGGCTTCTATGTGTGTTGGATTTCCTATTCTCTCCTTTGGGATGACAGATGTAAGGACAGGAAAACAACTGGAGACGAGGTTTAAAAAGCAAGTAAAATAACAAGTAAAGGCAAAGATAGAGGTGGAAAATAGAAATACACAGAGGTTCCTATTTCCTGGTCAGGTGGAAGCCCCTACATGGAACTGTCGTGAGGACTCAGACACACCGGTGTGTGAGGGAAGGAGACCGAGGGCTGGGAGCGGGTAGACATCACCTGGGAGGGGTGAAGGTAGCAGCTAGCCTGGTGGGGTGGGTCTCCAGAGAAGGAGGGCTGGTAAGTGGGAGACGGGAGTGTCAGAGATCCCGTGAGAAGTGGTCAGCCCCCAGGCAGAGGAAAGGGTAGTGTGGCCCACTAGGTAGTCTCAGAGGAGGCAGCACAGGACAAGCAGGTGCAAAGCCAGAAACCAAACTGCTGTGGAATAATCCCTTTGTACATGCAGTCAGAAAAAGGTTACAAACACACAGTAAAGACAGATTCAGATGAGAAAAAAACTCTAAATGAGTTACAGTGTGTTTAAAAATGTACAAAGGCTTGGGAGAGAAAAGAAAATGGGGAATAGACAGTCATAAAAAAGAAAAATGTAGTTTTAAAATAATAAAAACATCCTTAAAAGGGAAGTAAAGAAATATGAAAGAAAAAAGTCATGTAAAGATGGAAACTACAGAGAATCTGGGTCCTTTATGTTATTGTTTTGTCTTTGAATATTTTGGCTGCTAAGAGACACTGGATTATGAAAATATGAAATGCTAGATTCAACCAACATATATTTTTAAAATATTTTGACTTCAAAACTTAAGTCAAAAGATGTGTTACTTTGGGGGAGAGTTTATGCATTTATTTCCACAGGAAATGAGAGCCTGTGGATTCATTCTAGGTTAAAGAAAATCAGGAAGACCCCCTGAAATCCTGACTTCAGACATAAAGAACTAAACCTAAAAGAACTACAAGACATGTGATGTATATTTTACCAGACCAAACACATAACAACAACAACAAACATCCTTGGTTGACTTGTGTACAATACACAGTCTATACTTGTATTAATGCAGATATGTATGTTACCTTTAAAAGTTTATGTATTTTCAGAGCAAGGAGACCAGACACCAATGAATATGGATGGCCCAGGTCATCTAGCATGCAGAACAGCTTCCAGGCTGCTGACTGAGGTGATCCAGCCTCACAGAATACTACAGCCAAGACTTACCAATTATTCCCAAATTTCTCAGGTTCCCCCAAAGATTATCAGTGCCTCCAAACAACAGAAAGTAGTCTAGAGAACTGTACCCACATTCCCAAAAGATGGATTATGGATGTTTGTCTTTGTTTAAGTGGGTTGATTACAAATTATTATTGGTCATAAAAAAAGCAAATAACCAAAGGAATTAGATTCAAAGATCTCTTTCTGAAAGAAAAAAAGGGGGATATAATATAGAAATGATGAGATAGAGGGATGGACTATTGAATCTACTTTAATTAAAAAAAACTATCACTCTTAAATATTTTATATAGGTATGGATTTGGTTTATTGATACAAATTTGAAGTTAATTTTGTTATACTGTATGTATACTTATACTCTTGTTTAAGGTATTGTGTTTATGCAGCTCATTTAAAAATGTAGTATTTAATTAATAAATACAGATTAATTGTCATCTATAATAGTCAAAAATAGTCACATTAGATATGCTTTCAAGATCATACACAGATATATTAAGATAGATGGTCTTCAAACACTTCAAAGAACTACAGAATATGTGTGGTGATATTGTGTCCCCAATATATTGTGCACCCTAATAAACTTATCTGGGGTCAGAGAACAGAACAGCCACTAGATAGACATAGAGGCCAGAAAATGGTGGCACACACACCTTTAATCCTAGCCTTCTGGAGGCAGAGATCCATCCGGATCTCTGTGAGTTCAAAGCCACACTGGAAACAACCAGGCACGGTGACACACACCTTTAATGCCAGCACTTGAGATCTCATGTCTTGCTTGGGAAAGACACATGCCTTTAATCCCAGGAAGTGATGGCAGGAAGCAGAAAGTTATATTAAGGTGTGAGGACCAGGAACTAGAAGCTTTTTAAGCTTTTAGGCTTTTAGCAGCAGTACAACTGAGATCCATTCAGATGAGGATTCAGAGGCTTTCAATCTGAGGAAACAAGATCAGCTGAGGAATTGGCAAGGTGAGGTTGGATGTGGCTTGTTCTGTTTCTCTGATCTTTCAGCGTTCACCCCAATACCTGGCTCTGGTTATTTCATTTAGAAGACTGTTTAGCAATTTGTCTTACAAATATGACATTTATTGTGTTTAAAAGCCTAAGGCTTTTCATGACAGTGAGACACATCTGCTCCTGGCAGCACCAATCTACTTCAGAGAAGATGATGGGCATCAAAGAAACTTCATAAGGAGTTTGTTTTTTTTTTATGTCGAAAGCTAGCCATGTGGGCAAAGAAACTGTCCTCACCTCAATTGCTGACAATATACAGTCCAAACTGGACCAGCAGGACACAAAAAAGGTGACTGCCAAACTTTGCCAAGACAAGGTAGAAAAGTCCTTCAAAATTCCCTGCTTCACAGGAAAGTCTGTCAGATATACTAGGTCTGTAGGCCAAAGCTGGATGCCCCAACATTACAGAGGAACTTTGAGTGACTATCCAGGCAGCCTGATGTCCCTGTCATTAGGTAACATTACACTCTTCTGGGGTCTTTGATGGAGTCAAAGACTAAATAGTTAAACTTATAGCTTTCCTTAGTTATGATAAAAAGCAAATTAGGTATAAAACTTTTGACTCACCAAGATAAGACAAATAATAGAGCATTTTCTCTAATTTTGCCAAATATAGACTGGATATTGTAACTGCAATTCTTACTTGATAACTGTTTTTGTTGCATATAATTTTACTATGTCAAAGTTAAAACCTTCCATTTTAATTAGACAAAAGTGGAAAATGCTATGGAATAATCCCTTTGTACACTGTGAAGATTTGTCACTGTGATTGGTTTAATAAACAAGCTGACTGGCCAGTAGCTGAACAGAATAAGGTTAGGCAGGAAAGCCAAACTGAGAATGATGGGAAGGAGAAGGGCAGACTGAGAAGAGTCACCAGCTAGATGCAGAAAGAGCCAGACACACAAAATGGGATAGAGGTAAAAGCCATGAGCCTCAGGGCAGCACATAGATGAATAGAAATGGGTTAAGTTGTAAGTGCTAGTTAGTAACAAGCCTGAGCTATTGGCCAAGCATTTATAATTAATATTAATCTTCTTTGTGATTATTTTGGAGCCAGTAGTCAGGACAGGAAAACTCCACCTTCACCAGACCACTTTCTAGATGAGGAACAAAAGTGGCTTACACATGGGACACAATCAGACAGTGAAAACAGATCAGCCAGTATAGCTGTGTGTGCCTGTAACCACAGTACTTGGGAAACTGAGGCAAGAGGGTCAGGAGTTTGAGGTCGGCCTGGAATACTAGCAAGATCCTGTCTTGAAAAAGGAAAAGAAAAGCAGAAACAGAGAGGGAGAGAGACAGAGAGACAGAGAGACACACAGAAAGAACCCAAAGATTTCCCAGAGCTGAAGACTGTCAGTGAAGTAGTGGATGCCTGACACCATGAAGGCTGCTGTACCTCAAATCAGCTTCCTAGACTGAGGTCACCGGCCCAAGCCTGGGGCTAGCGCTCAGCTTGCGTGGAGGGGAAGGGCTAACCAGATCACTGGTACAGGGGTTTTAGATTTGTCAACTTACATTATTTTGAGGGTTTTGGATGCAAAGCCGATCCTGCCTGGAACAGTGGCTCTCTGCCGTCATAGTGCATTAGATTCTGAGGCTGTCCCCCTTCTCAGCCCTCTATCATCCACAGGGGCTTATCATGCACCAGTGAACTGTTGACTTGCAGTCAAGAATAGTGCTATCTGCTTGCACTAAAGGTGCACCAGGCAATGCAGCTACAGTCAATAGGTGCCCCTTGAGCATTTGAAATGAGACCAGTGGACTGATAAGTGCTGTAAGCCTACCGTACACAGTAGATTTGGAAGACTCAGTTCGAAAGGAGGATGTAAAGAATCACACTGACAGCAAGGTGCTGACAGAAATGCCGTCTTGGATCTACACTGGGCTAAATAATTAATCCCACCTGTGTGTCCTTACTTATTCTAGGGGCTACTAGAAAATGTGCACTGACAAATCTCTCTCCCCCTCTCTTTCCCTCCCTCCCTCCCTCCCTCTTTCCCTCTATCCCTCCCTTCCTCTTGGCTGTCTCTCCCTCCCTTCCTCCATTTTTTTTTTTGCTACAGTGCTATGCATGACTCCTGGGCCTGAGCATGCTAGACAAGTGCTCTCTGTCTGACCCCAGCTCTGCCTTCCCCAGCTCTTGAGTGATGGTTCTTTAGAACAGAGCTCAGTGGAGGTTGTCTCACCCCTACTCATGCACCATACAATGGAATTGCCTCTTTAGGACTGTTGCTACAGCCAATGATAATAGACTTGAAGTGGTGGGCAAACACCACAGTTTCCTGCTGTCTTTTTTGCTTTGTTTAATGTTTTGAGATGGGATCTTACTTTGAAGCCCAGGTTAGCTTCTAACTTGTGATCCTCCTGCCTCTGCCTCCCAAAGGTTGGAATGATTTTGTGTTTCTTTATGTGTTTCCTTGCTTTGTGTCTCATTTCCTCAGAACACTGTCTGCTTTGGTTTATTTTGAGATTCAGCCCTTATGTTAGTGTATAGGACATAGTTAACAGCTCAACAAATACTTATTCAATGACTAGATTGAGGAATGAACGAACACTCAAGTACTGAATGTATTGCTTTTTCCTTCATGTAAGGCTTAGACATGGAGTTTGCCCAACAAGAGTCCTCTGCTGGGACTCAGTCTACAGAGTGAAGGACATTTGCATAGAAGGCAGGGGCTGTAGCTGAGAGGTAAGGTGTCAGGGCTCCGAGGACTTGGGCCCCAATCCAGATTCAGCCTATGCCTGGTGGGCTCTGTGATTTGTCCCATCTGTGAGAAGGGGATGACGCTGTCTCACTCAGTTATTGTGCCTAGCACCTTGTGAGACAGCCCCTGATTTAAAACAGGATAACTGGATTAATCTCTGAGGTTGGAAGTGCTCTCTGATCTCTTCCCATAGTCCTCTTCTTCTGCGCTTTAGCTGCCATGATGTTAACTGCTCTGTTCCCCAATGTCCTTCCTTCCAGGGTGGACTGATTAACTCTCAAACTGTGCACTACATCAATGATCCAGTTTCAAAACTTCTAGTTTGGCCAAGCAGAATAATAAAAGCTGACTATAATAAAAAATGTATCAGGCTCGGAACTGGGGAGGGAGCTCAGAGAACTGGCATGATAAAAAGCAGCCTATTCTATCCCGTCAAGGCTTTTGTAGTTCATGTACATTTTTAAGATAGGATACTTCCATTCACACAGACATGTTTTAGTAGCGTGTGTGTCTCCAAGGTGAGAAGCAGAACAGTTGTGTGGAGAAGACACTGAAGTAGACAGAAGAGGTCTTCTGAGGAACTTCATTCACAGACCGAACCCTGGGCCTTTGCATTCTAGGTGACTGTTCTACCACTGAGCTACACTTCCAGTCCTTGTGTTTTTGAGACAGGGTCTTACAGTCTGCCCTTGAACTTGTGCAATCCTCCTGCCTCTGCCTCCCAATTGCTGAGATCACAGGCATGTGCCACCATGTCCAGCCCATTTCTGGATTTAGAACACTCTATGACAACAATGATACACATTTGCTAGGCCTGGTCTTAAAGTTATGAAGTTCAGAATCAGCAACGCCCACCCTGTGTAGGGTCTTAATGAGGGCCGTTGACTGGGAATGTGGTGTCTGGTGCACAGCCTTTGTGCAGGAGCCACATTCCCCACTGGAGACAAGCAGCACAACACTGGGCTGTTAATGGATGTTTTTCATAGATAAAGGCATTGGTGACTCACTTCTCTTTGGAGTCCAGACCCACCTGGGCTGACTGCAAGAAGCTCTTGGCAGTGGAATGAGCACACATGGACGCTGGCCAGCCGATTCCAACCAGAACCTGGAGACTGGAAGGCCACACAGATCTTTCAGACATATCCAACAGTGAGAGTCTCATAATGCTATTCTGTCAGGCTTGAGAAACCTCCACTGAGATGGCACATTGGCTCTTTGGCTCCATGTGAATCTTTCTAACTGGATTCCAGTTTGTCATAAATGCGCATGAATACTTGCTTCGTAAGTTAAGCCTTAGCATTGGCCACCTTTGCAGTGAGGACAAAATCGGAACCTTTGTAAGGTTGATTCATTGGCTCGATTCTGTGCTGATTAGTGGAAATCAGGCTAGACTATTGCAACAACTGTCTACTCTCAGTGGCTGAAGCCCACAGAGGGCTATGTAATTGGACTTTCCTTTGGGCTGTCAGCCCCCAAGTCATGACATGGAGACTTATTAATTATGAAAGCTTATCCTTAGCTTAGGTTTCTCCCACTAGCTCCTAATAACTTAAATTAACCCATATTTTTATTAATCTATGTTCTACCACATGGCTTTTATCTCTCTCCAATTTTGTGTATCCAAAACTCATTCCACATCTGGATGGTGTCTCATGCACCTTGATTCATCTACTTCCTCTCTCTGCCTGGAAGTCCCACCTATACCTCCTGCCTAGCTATTGGACATTCAACTCTTTATTAAACCAATCACAGAAAATATATCTTCACACAGTGTACAAATATCTCACAACATTTCACTCCTTTTGTCTAAATAAAAAGGAAAGGTTTTTAACTCTAACATAGTAAAACTATATACAATAAGAACAATTATTTACATTCACAATGTTTAGTACATATATATTTGGCAAATTTGGAGAAAATATCTATCCTATTTTAGTGAGTCCAAAGTTTTATATCTAAACCATTTTCTATCATAATTTGTATTGCCATTCTAAAAATATTATTTTAGACCTTAAAACATTTTCTTGGATAAACAACTTAAGCTTTTATGTCTCTCAACCTTTATAAACTTTACATATCTTTTTTTTTTTAAAGATTTTATTTATTATGTATAGTGTCCTGTCTGCATGTATGCCTGCAGACCAAAAGGGGGCGCCAGATCTCACTACAGATGATTGTGAGTCATCATGTGGTTGCTGGGTATTGAACTCCGGACCTCTGGAAGAGCACCCAGATGCTCTTAAGCGCTGAGCCATCTCTCCAGCCCCAACTTTACATATCTTAATGTGAGTTTCTTTTCTGAATTTGATAACAAGGAAAACTGTAACTATAACTGGCTCATCTTCAACCCCATCAGAGACTCAAAAAGGATATAATATTACCTGATTAAACAGGGAATGCAGAGCATGCAACTTCTAAAACTATAGAAATGACAAAGACATCTGGATGCCTGGGCAGTCACCCAAGTTCCTCTGCAATGTTGGGGCATCTATCTTTGTCCTTCAGGCTTAGAATATCTGACAGACTTTTCTATGAAGGAGGAATTTGAAGGATTGTCCTACCTTGTTTTGGCAAAGTTCAGTAGTTACTTTCCTTTGTATCCTGCTTGTCCCATTTGAACAGCAGACTGTCAGCAGTTGAGGCAAGGGTAGTTTCTTGTCCAGTGGCTAACTTTTGCCAAAAAGAAAGAAAACTCCATATGGAGTTTCTTCAATGCCTATCATCCTTTTCTGAAGTAAATTGGTGCTGCCAGGAGCAAATGTCTCTTACTGTCATGAGAACCTTGTGTTATTAAAACATTCTAAATGCCATATTTTGTAGTCTTTGAAGACCATATTTCTATTTAAAATATATCTGTTTGACCTTGAAAACATACCTAGCATGACTATAAGTTTGATTGCTATAGATGATTAACTGCTAACCTGTCTTTCTTTATTACCCTAAATAGCTTTCACAGGCTAAAACTTTACATTACATTTCTAAGTGAGCTGCATAGATACAATACCTTAAACAAGAATAGAAACATGTTTACAATATAACGAAAATAACCTTAAATTTGTATCAATATACAAAAATCAATACCAATATAAAATATTTGAGACCAGTGGTTATTCAAAACTAGACTCAACAATCCACCCTTTTATCCCACCCTTTCTATACTATATTCCCCCTTTTTCCCTTCAGAAAGAGATCCTTGAATCTAATCTCCTTTGTTCAGCTTTTTTTTCTGACCATGACCAATAACAACTTGTAACCAACCCCCCTAAACAATGACAAACATCTATAATTCATTGAATGACCAAAATCCACCCACCCCATCTCTTGGGAATATGGGTGTTGTGCTCTCTAGACTCTGTCCTGTTGTCTAGGGGTGATGGCATCTCTCGGGGATCCTGAGAAAATTGAGATAATAGTCAAATCCTGGGAGAACTAGTTGTTTTATTTTTTGTTTGGTCTCTGTGTGATGGGAAAGTATAGAGCTCATTTGAAGTCTGGCTGGAGTGGTCTATGAGACTGGATCATCTCAGCTAACAGCTTTGAAGTTGTTCTGGATGCAGAATTTTGAGGAAACTGTAACAGAGGCATTTTGAGGTTGGATTACCTGGCTACTTGTCTTCATTGGTGTTTGGTCCCTTTTTCTGAAAACACACAAGCTTTCCAAGGTAACATATATATCTGTATTTACACAAGTATGGAATGTGCAGTGTGTACAAGTCAGCCAAAGATGATTTTTGTTCGATTTTCGAGCAGGTAAAAGGCATCTGTTAACTTTATAGTTTGTTTGGACTATATAACCAAACCTCTATCCATGCCATATGAAAAAATGGCATATAAGTCATGAGGACTCTGTAGTTAATATCATTGATCATGTTTCATCCAGTCTCAGAGATGTTCCCATAGTAGAGGGATCAGCATATACATCACCTTTCCTGTAGTCTTTCTTAGTTCCTTTTTTCATGTCTGTAGCTAAGATTTTCAGGAGGTCTTCCCCAACCAAATCTGATCTTCATTAATTTTGCAGAGAACCATAACTTTTTGTTTCCCATGGAAATAAAAGCATAACCTCTTACCCAATGCAACATATTTTCTGACTTCCATTTTGAAGTTAAGATATTCTTAAAATACATAGGTTGGTTTAATTTAACAGTTTCCATAATCCAATGTCTCTCAGTAGCTATGTTTTTTATACATTAGCATTTAAAAAATTCAATGTCAACAAAGCACCATACAGGATCCAGATGCCTGCTTATTTCCCATCCTTGCATGACTTATTCTTTTTATATTACTTTATTTTTTATTTAAAGACTTTATTATTTTAAGCTATTTTCTATGACTGTCTAGGTCTCTTTTCTTTTCTTTCTTTAGCATCTAAGCACATTTTAAAATATACTGTACCTTTTCAGAGGCTTTCTGTGTCTGGACCTGGCTTTACTAAGTGCCTGCAGCATTCTCTGACTACGTGAGACAAATCTTAACTGCTGTGTCAACCACCGCACAGGCATAGACACAGACACAGGCTCAGCTTAGTTGGCTCCAGCCCGAGATAGCCATGCCTCTATATGCCTCTGAGCACTGGCCTGCTTGAGAGACTGCAGTACTAGGAATCCACATCCAGTTCTTTGTCCAGAACTTTTCTTAGCTTTCTCAGGTCCTATGTTTGGATATTTGAGCCTCAATGTTGGGCGACATATGTAGTCAGATTTTTCTTTTCTGTCACCAGCCCCAAATAACAACATGGAAACTTCTTATTAATTATGAAAGCTTGGCCTTTAGCTTAGGCTTGTCTCAACTAGCTCTTATAACTTAAATTAACTAATTTTTTTTAAATTTATATATCTATTACCTCTCTTCTATCTTGTACTTCCTGTCTCCTCTCTTTGTCTGGCTGGTGACTCTGCCTTCTTCTTTCTCTATCTGAAAGCTCCACCCATACTTCCTGCCTAGCTATTGGCCATTCAGCTCTTTATTAAATCAATCACAGCAATGTATCTTCACATGGTGTACAAATATACTACAACAACTATCTACTCTCAGTGGCTGAAGCCCATCAAAACTGCTTGCTTTCTTCTCCTGTGTTAATGTAGCATTTGAGAGAGCTCTGTCTTACTTCACCCTCCCTCACCTCCAGTGGATAAACCACCGAGTACAAGGAAAAGCCTCCTATTCATGTCAAGAGCTTATAGGGAAGTCTAGAGCCAGATTTCTTGGGAAGCAAGTTGGTGAGGCACAGTTTTCTGTTCAGAAAGTCATTGGTGATTACTGTTGGGACAGCTATCTGGAAGAGAGCACAGGAATGATCAGCAAGAGCTCAACTTCCACACAGATCGCCAGAAGCCTTCTTCAAGAAGCTCTAATATCACCATGACCCATCAGCATTTCCCCCAAATTGAGGTAAGGAAGCTCCTGCCCTATGAACCAAACAGCATTCCTCAGTGAGGATGATTCCTAGAAGGGCTCAGATGTGAGTGCTCAGCAGTCAACACTCATGGCTGCAAAGAGAATGGGGACCTTGGTTCTAAAGGACAAGATCTGGGTGACACATGAGAGCTTTTACTGCTGTCCTTAGCTTGCACTGATCATGTCTTCCAACTGGTACAGTAGCTTTAAGTCATCTCGGAACAGCTCTCTGGGATTCTTGTTGGTCCTCTTTCCCACTTACCTCAGGAAGGGTAGAAGGGTAGTCTATAATCCAAGAAGCAGCAGTGGCCTCAAGACTACTTACTGTCTTAGTGTGCTGTCTATTGCTGTGATAAAAGACCATGACCAAAAACAACTTGGGGAGAAATGGGTTTATTTGGTTTACAAATCCTGATCATTGTCCATCACTGAGGAAAGTCAGGGTGGGAACTGAAGGCAGGAACTGAAGGAGAGACCATGGAGGACCATGCTTACTGGCTTGTTCCTCATGGTTTGCTCAACTATTTTCTTCCACAATTCAGGATCACTTGCCCAGGGTGGCATTGTTTACAATGGTCTGGGCCCTCTCACATTAATTGTTAATGAACAAAATACGCCACAGAAGACTTGTCTACAAGCCAGTCTGATGGAGACATTTTTTTAACTGAGGATCCCTCTTCCCAGATAATTCTAGCTGTGTCAAGCTGACAAACAACAATGACAACAACAAAATCCTAACCAGACAGTGACAATTATCTGCTTCATGTCCACCATTGGTTGGCTCATCAAGGTTCCTAACCTTGTAGAATAACCTAAGGGCATTATCTCTGAATTTCTGGCCACTGTGATGTTCTTAGACCACAGATACCACATATGCCAACTTACTACCAACCATAGACTGGAGAGCACCAGGGAAGCCCAGACAACCTGCTTTTTGTTCTGCCTGATTTTGCCATGTAACAGCACCCCTATATTCCCCCGACAATTAGACAGTTAGATGGTCACCCTTGATGCTCTCTGCTCCTGTGTCAGAAAATGCTCAAGGTGACAAGGCAGCACCAGGGCTTGAAGCTTAATGAGATACTTAGTATGCCCTTGGGGTGTTTCCCTTGGGAAATTAGGCTCTCTAGAGCCACAAAGACTGGAACAGTGATGAGCATCATTTCCCAAGTAGGGTGCTCACAATGTATGCAAGGGCTCTACTACTTCTCTACCCGTGGTTCGAGACTCACTTACTCTACCTATTGGGACTGCCAGCTCCTCTAAAGAGCCTTGATTTTTGGGCACTTGTTTAGTTCATTTTGTTGCTATAACCAAACCTGATGTGAGGTTCAAGCTCTAAAGCAAGAATGGAGACAGGTCATGGGAGACCAGGAGGTTGAAGAGAATGCTAGGAATTGTAGGCAGGTAAGACATACTTTACTCACCAGCACACAGGCTGCTAGACAGGCAGATGCTGGCAGGTTACCCAGGCATACACTGGCACACACAGGCCACACATAAGGAAGCACAGACACACACCCAGACTGACACACAGGGTGCAGAGAGGTAGGCATAAGTGATGGTTTTTAGCGGCGCTCTTACCCTGTGAGGAAAAGTCACGAAACACGACAGAATCCACTAACAAGAGTTTTATTAAGACAAGGAGAAAGGGATGGATGTGATCAGGCCTGCAGAAGGACACATGTGAGAAGGGGCGGGGAAACATGGAGTCTGTCTTTTTAAGGGCCAGTTCGCACCCGCACACACAGGCCCACGTGGCTACTCCACACATGCGCATAGATCACATGGTCATGCTGCCTGATTACGTGACCACACAGCCATGGGGCATGGGTTACGCAGGACGTATGGAAATGACTAGGCGGAAATGACTGAGTGTCCCACCAGGCACCATGGGGACATGGTTGGAATTCCTATCAATAAGGGCCTACAGGCAGACACACACAGACTGATGAAAGCATTGTCTCATAAATACATAGTGGTATTTTGCCAGATATAGTTGTATAATAGATTATATCACTATTTACTTTGAGGTTCCAGGGACATCCAGTGTCATGGTGTCAGCCATCTTGTTCTGACTCATAGCCTCCTGGATGTCCAGCATCAGGTATCTTGGCCCATGCAGGCTATCTGTACCAGCACCATGTTGTCTAAATATGAACCAGTCCTTACAGCCCCGTGTTTCTTACACGGAGGCTTGGAATTTTATAAAGAGAAGAAGTTTATTTGACTTTCAGTTCTTGTGGCTGGAAAGTCCAAACAGCATGGTGCTGGCCTAGGGCTACATTATGCAGTGTGACAGTAGAAAGGGAGCCAGCCATACACAGGAGTGGCACACAGAAGGATGGCAGGAGGACATCCACGAGGGGCCACCTAGTCACTCCTACCAACCCGGCCCACTACTGACAGAGAGTGTGAGTGGAGCCGCCTCACACAACGATCTTCTACTAGACCCCTCTTCAAGGGCACACCACCCCAGTGTTGCCACAGTTGGAGCCAAGCTTCCAGAATGTGACAGTTTAGAGGACAAATCATGTCAAAGCCACAGCAGGTGTGACTAGTGTCCCGAGAGATGGGACATTTTCACAGAGGCCAGCCCCCCTCCACATCGATGTTCTCTTTGGGGGGTTACCATGGAGCACCCAGGTTTCACTCTAAGCCCACTCTGATTGGCCTACCTCCAGCTGCCACCTCTAATTCCCAGTCCCTTCATTCTTTGGGCCCAGGCTGACCAATCTAGGCTTTTTCACTATCCTGAGCTATGTATTCCTGCTTAAGGTCTCTTCCCACACAGATGTGCTTGTCACTTTCTGTCACTGTGACAAAAGACCCCCAAAAAAATGATTTAAAGGAGAAAAAATTTATTCGAACCCATGGTTTCAGTTCATAGTCACCTGTCTCTGTTGGTTTTAGGCCTGATTCAAAGGGGAGCATCATGGCAGCAAGAGAACTGAGTGGGCCAAAGCAGCTCACCTGCAGTGGAGGGGAGGTGGAGAGAGAGTGGATCTCAGGATGAGGTATATCCTGCCCCTCCTCCAACTGGGGCTTCACCTCTTGATAGCCCCCTCAACTGTGAATGCATCAATAATAATCAACCACTAATCCATTGGTAAAGTTCATGACCTAATACTCCAGTCACTCTTATTGCCGCCGGGTGGGGACTAAGCCTTCAAAACGGGAGCCTTTTAAAGAGGCAATTCATGTCTGAGTCACAACATTAAATGACCACATGCTCTGTCCACTAGGAGGATTTCCCGTCACCATTGTTTTTCCAGACCACCCTGAGACTGTGTGTACTGCTAAAGCAGTCCATTTTGGGGCAAAGACCCCCTAAACTGAAACAATACCTCTTTGAAGCAATCTCAACCTTCTTTCTCCATCAGTTTGGCTATAAAGCATCTGTGGTGTGGCCACACATTTTATCTAAGGGAGAGATACTGGCACAACAGTGGTGAATGGCGTGGGTCAATGTGTTCATCATTTGTGCCACACAGAGCAGCTTTTGGTATTGCACACTGTCCCTCGGTGACTCAAGGCTGACGGTCTTCAGGGTTACCTGGTTGAGTAGTCTGA
Organism: Peromyscus eremicus; assembly: GCF_949786415.1. NCBI lineage: Eukaryota > Metazoa > Chordata > Mammalia > Rodentia > Cricetidae > Peromyscus > Peromyscus eremicus. The sequence goes on from NC_081428.1 coordinate 71,303,955, forward strand.
TTCTTCAGTGTCCCTGAAAAGGCTGTGGGTGGAAGGCATGGTCCCTAGCCGTGACACCATGGGGGTTGGTGCAACCTTTAAGAGGCAGGGCCCAGTGGAAGGAAGGCAAGTGACCAGGAGTGTGTCCTTGAATGGGATGAATGGGAACCTGACACATCCAATCCCCTTCCTCCTCCCCTCCCCCTTTCACTTTTGGACACTGTGGGAGCCCTCAGTGACTCCATCTTGTGGCTTAATTCCATCTTGACTTAAGACCAGAGAGCTCAAGCTTGTTTTTGCTCCTCAAGGCTGAATAACAGGAGGTGTTCACACTTGTCTGTTCCTTGGACTACAGCAAGGAAGAATTTTTGCCCCTTTGCTTTATTGCTTTGAGAAATAAATTCGGGATTGCTGAAGTATTCACTGAGAGCCCTCCCAGTTCTATCTTCTGTCTCTGTCTTTTCCAAATCCTCACTCCCCTATTCAGGTGCTGTTCGACAGGTCGGCTGGTCCTGAGAGGATACCCTGAGGCAAGCAGCCTCTCTGTCACATGCTCCTACCCTACTGCTCTTGATCATAGACCGGCCCTTCTGAAACTGAGCCAAAATCAACCTTTTGTCTTTTTAAGATGATTTCTCTAAGATATTTTGTTACAGTAACAGAAAACTGGCAAACATACTTTGCAAACAGACAGAGCAGTGTCACTAGGTGCTGCCTCCAGACCCTGAAGAGGCTCTGCAGGTGCCGGGCTTCCTCCTGGGTGATGGGCGATGTGAGACACAGTGTCTGTGCTTTGTTTCCAGAGGACATCCCTTTATATCCCACCCCACAGAGCCTCATGTGAGGGCAGTGTATCAGGTGTCATACGACATCTCGGCACTGATAATGTTAGCATTGAGCACGTGATAAGATGGTACCTGCCAGGTTTCTCTTTTGTCAGATTTGATATTTCACCCTAGGAGTGATCAAGCATTGATGGAACAAGCACTTTGAATCTACACAAATGTCCTCTTTGGTATCACACTTTATCCGTTGATTTTAACATCCATTCATGATTTTTACCTGTAATAATTATTACTGTAGTGTTTACCAAGTGGCAACTTTTCTATTTTTAACCTTTCTATATTTATTACTTAGAAATGTTCTAAAAGGAAGAACGATCCCTTCTTCATTTCTTTATTTAGTAAATGATTTTATTTACATTATTAGAAGCTTGTGGCTAGTTCTGTAGGTTGAAATCCATTACCACCATTGCTCAGATTATCCCAGCTTTGGCAGTTGAGAGCTCTTCAGAGTCAATCACTTCCTTGCAGAGGAACACTATTAATTGCAACTGACTGGGGACACTGTCTCTCTCCACTGCAGCTTCCCCATCGCAGCCCCCTTATGCCAAACAGTGCTGTAGAACACGTGGGCATTTGGGGTGTGGGGTGAGGGGAAGCTGAGTTGGAGACATCATAGCTTTTATTAATTGGAATGTCATTAATTATGTGGCTTAAATAACAATTGCTTCCCTATGTAAGTGAGTTTATGTTTGTGAGCTGATGTAGAAATGACATCCAGGGATACTTCTGCCCAAATATTCAGAGCTGGAAGATTCCTTTTGATGTGAACATACCTATAGCTCCCAACACTGCAACCATGTGGCTCAAGCTTACTTTTTTTTGCATTTTTTTTACATTTTTGAAACTCAGAAAGTAATGAAAAATTTTGTAGTCACGTGCTAAGAAGCTATAAGGTACTGCATCATTTTTCTAGATTTTGTTGTGTTTGTGGCATTTATCAGCATTTTAAAGATTTAAATTTTGCTGTTCTTTCTTTCTTTCTTTCTTTTTTTTCAAGACAAAGTTTCTCTATGTAATGGCTCTGACTGTCCTGGAACTCACTTTGTAGACCAGGCTGGCCTTGAACTCACAGAAATCCACCTGCCCCTGCCTCCAGAGTGCTGGGATTAAAGGTGTGCACCACCATCTCCCAGCTCTGCTATTAATCTTTAATCTTTCTTTAATCTTTCTAAATAGTGACTTCCAAAGCTCACTTTGTATAACTCTCTTGTTCTTCTTTTACTTTTAAAAAGTTTCCCAAAGGCTAGGCTTGGAGATGCACACCTTTAATCCCAGCACCCAGGAGGCAGAGGCAGGTGGATTTCTGTGAGTTCGAGGCCAGCCTGGTCTACAGAGTAAGTTCCAGGACAGGACAGGACTACACAGAAAAACCCTGTCTCGAAAAACCCAAACCCAAACCAAAGAAAACAAGGCATAGTTCAAAAAAGCACTCACTTCCTGGGGTCATGACACATGGCATGCAGGTACAGGTAGTGTAGTGGAGTCATTGCTGCCAGGCCCAGGGCTGGAGGACCCCAGGGGAAGCAGACCTTTGCACCCCTGTGCAATTGATGTCTTGGTCCTCCACTTACCAGGTGTGAAGTGGTTGCTGGGAGTATTAATGTGTGTTTGTGCAACATGTTCACAGGGAGTGTGAAGCCCTGTTGCCTCCAGCTTTATTCTCCAGATGGAAACTGATGGTAGAGGGTGATATGAAGAGGTTGAACCACGCTGAAGGTGCTTCTGGTACTGTTATTTCTCTTCTTGATATAATAAATGAGTGTCCTGGGGTCTCCTCCGGATGGTTTTTCAGTGGGGTTGGGATGTGGGTCTGGGGGAGGATGCTGTCCTGGACTGCATGAGGCCTGGATTAAATCCATCACACCACCGCAGACACAGACAAGTGAGCCTCAGGACTGTGAGTTCTTCTAAAAGCCCACGTTAGACATGGAGATTAGCCTGTGGTTTCAGTCTTCCTCAACACTGCTCTCCCTTCAGAGAAACCTTGTTACTCTCGGCTACTCATCCACGTTGATTTCTTTTGTAGAGAGCCCTCCTCCTTTCTCTCCCTCAGTCCACAGACAGCTCAGATACTGCCTGTTCCAGAAGGTTGCTCAGATACCACCCATGCTCCATTTCCTCTGTGCTGAAGTTATTATTTGTCTTAGTCCATTTGGGCTGGGTCACTTACAAACAACAGAAATGTGTATTTTTCCAGTTCTGAAGGCCAGGAGGCGGGGTTTGAGGTATCTGTAGCTCTAGAGTCCATCAAGGGCCTCTTCCTGGTTCTCAGATGATAGAAAAGTGACCATATTCCCTTGATAGGCTACTGATCTCATTCAGTTGGGATTTGCCTCATGACCTAATCACTTCCACAAAGACCTACCTCTGAATACCATCACCTTCAGATGTGGGACTTCAACATAGGAATTTGGGGAGGCCACATAACAAAGGATCATATATTCTTCTACTCCATCTACTATTCTATCTGTTCTTCTCTGGGTATGAGAGGCCAGCTACCACCTTTTGAAGGGTTCTAATGAGAGAGGGGTAAGAAAATATTAGAAAGAGAGATCTAGTTGATGAGAAGAAAGACAGAAACACAGGATAGCTTCAGGGGGGCCTAGATCAATACTCAATGGCCTTTTCCATTTATTCAAAAGGGCTTTTTATAACAATGTCAAGGGGTGGGGCAAAAGACCTCCCCCTTGCAAGATCAAAGCATACTGCACAGCCAAGTGTAGACCTTTCCAAACACCTGGTAACCACGCCCATGATCAAATCATCCCCTTATGCAGCCCTTCTGGGTAAAACAGGCTCAGATTCTCAGGGTCTGAGTAAGTTCTCACTAGGAAACCTCTGTGGGTCTCCACGTCTGGGAAAACAATACTTATTGTCTGCCTCAAGTACAACTATTTGTATACATGTTTCCTCTAGGGCTGAGGGCCCAAACCTGACTCACTACATCCTCATAGCAGTCCACAAAGTATAGAAGCTGAACAAACGCATGCAAAAGGAGCAGTTACATCAGTGTGAGCATTAATTTTTCTAGTGCATTTCAAGGGCCCAGCCTAGGTTCTGCCACAATGCAACTTCACAAGAAATAAGAAATCGTGATGTTTCTACACCTTTCAATACAGCCCCAGCGTGGGCTAGACTCAGGCAGGAGGCAGCGTGGAGCTATGGTTAGGAGTATGGATTCTGAAGCTTAGCCTCCACTCTGCAATCTCAAGCGGGTGGTAACCTTCATGCAGAGCCATCTTCTCATTTGTGGGAAGGGGCTGCGACTGTAAACACGTTAATCAGAATGTGGCACACAGCTAAAGGTGATGGTCAGCGCTAACTGATATAGCTATAACTGATATAGCTGCTGTCGTTATCATCTAGTGGTTCAGGTCATGCCACTCATTCTTCAAGGCCTCTGAGAATCCGGTGCCCCTCGCCTTGTTGCATGAAGGACTATCATATTGTGATATAATGAAAAATAAAAAGTGTGTTTTCCATCCTCTCCTTCCACTTCCTGGTGTGTGACTCCTAAAGCCCTTGGGGTCTCCAGACAACTAAGAGGCTTTCAGTTGCTAGTGAGAGGGCTAGCGGCCAGGGCTCCTAGGGAGCTTCAGGACCTAGGTTGCCAGATAGACCAACCATGCGATCAGAGGATCGGAACTTCCACTTTGTGTAGCTAGAGTTTTCCTGCCTGGCCCACGGTCAGGGCAAATCTCTGTCACCCGCCAGTCCCACAGCCACTCAGACCCGACCAAGTAAACACAGAGACTTACATTGCTTACAAACTGTATGGCCGTACCAGGCTTCTTGCTAACTGTACTTACAGCTTAAATTAATCCATTTCTATAAATCTATACCTTGCCATGTGGCTCGTGGCTTACCAGCATCTTCACATGCTGTTTCTCATCGTGGTGGCTGGCAGTGTCTCTCTGACTCAGCCTTCCACTTCCCAGCTTTATTCTCCTCCTTGTCCCACCTACACTTCCTGCCTAGCCAATGGCCAATCAGTGTTTTATTTATTGACTAATCAGCAACACATTTGCCATACAGACCATCCCACAGCAACTTTGGGTTTCCGAAAGATGGGGGGGGGGGGAGCACACAAGGCTGAGAGTGACTAAAAGCCAATGATGTACCCAACCACACCTAAGATGTGAAGCCTCCACCCAAACCCAAGGGGACAGGTGAGAAAGCTGCTAGGTTGCTGAACACGCAGAGGTGTGGGGAGAGGAGAGGTCACCCAGCGAGGACGTGGAAGCCCTGTGCCTCTCTGCCATACCTTGCTTTATGCCTCTCTCCCATTTGACTGACCCCAAGCAGATCCTTTGTAACAAACATGCAGGTGTAAGTCAAGCATTTCTCCGAATCCTCTTGGTCTTAAAAGCAGACGACCGACTGCCGAAAGACAGCTGTGAGGACCTCTGGTGTGTGGTGACAGGAAATCAATGTTCAAAACGGGAACGATCTCCTGAGTCCGACTTTCCCCACAGAGCACCTGCACGAACACAGTGCAGAGGAGAAAGGAACGGTCAGGGGTTTTCCCTGTAATCAGTCTGTCTTTCTCCAGGGCCCCTTAGAATGCACAGCTTCCTTCTCCCCCGTGTGCCCAGTGGACCACAGCATGGGATGCAGGCAGTGGCTTCACACAGCCCAAGGCACACGTGGGCAGACGGAAGTTAAGGGAAGCTCCATCCAGCTGTGTGGGAGAAGTACTGAGTGACAGAGGGTCAAGTGGGCCTGCACCCTGTGAGGAAGCAGGCTCTGGCAAGCCTGGCATTCAAGCTGAGCCTGTGATACCTTTCGTTATGGTTGCCATGGAAACAATTAGTTGTCTATTGCCGTGTAACGAAATGCCACACAACTTAGTGGCTTAAACGACCACTTTCTGTTATCTTGAAATGTTTGCGGGTCAGGGATTCGGGAGCGGCCTGGATGCATGCTTCTGGCTCGGGTCTTTCCTGAGGGAGTCGGTGACAATTAGCTTGACCGAGGCTCATAGGTCTGCTTCCAAGGTGACTCACTGGACGACCTCAGATCCTCACCAGTGAGCCTCTCCCCAAGGCTGTCTAGGTGTTCTCCTGAGGTGGCAGCAGGCTTCCCAAAGAGTACGAGCTCCAAAGGAGAAAGCAAGGCAAAAGAACAAATGTTTCTACAGCCCAGCCTTGAAAGCCATATTCTGTCATTTCCACTACATTCTACTGATGAGCAGTGAGTCACCCGGAACAATCCACACTCAAGAGGAGAAAAATTAGTCTGCATTGAAGGAAGGCATTTCAAGAATGTGGGGATTTATTTTAAAACCACCCCAAGCCTCTTCAGTGCTGACTGACTGATTGCCTGGTGCGTTCCAGGCGGTGTGGATGTGTTCCTAAACACCAGCAAGCCCAAGCTTGAGCCTGTTTGCTAAAGTTACTCAAACCCCAGGAGTCATTGCCCTTGTCCATCCCTGGGAGGGAGCTCAGCCCAGGGCAACACACTGCGCCTTTTCAGTAAGGCTGGTTGTTCACATCCCAAACTACGATGACCTCCACCCGCTGTAACACCATCAGGACCTTCTCTGGAGGCCATCATTTGTAGCGTTGGATGGCAGTGGGAAGGTGGAGAATGGAGTCCTCCCACGTGTTCAGGAGGCCCCATCCCACACCAGCCAGTTCTGCCAAGTCCCCAGAGAGAGAGACAGACAGAGAGAGAGAGAGAGAGAGAGAGAGAGAGAGAGAGAGAGAGAGAGAGAGAGAGAGAGAGGAAAGGACCTGTGAGGCAGCTGCCACTCAACCAAAGAGCCGCCACCCAGTGAGGGAGTGAGCTCTGCTCTGCCTGAGAGAACTCTGCTCTCTGTCAGCCGCCCACACTCCCACAGACTCGGATGTGGCCCTCCTGCATCGCAAGGCACAGGCCTTCACAAGGCTGGATTGTCTGGGTCTTTGTAAGGTGCTGTGCTGGAGTCGTTATTGGGCAGAACCCTCGGATTCTGAAGTTTGTGTGTTAAAGGTTAGCTCTGTTTAGTAGTCAAATGTCTGTGTCTGAGGCGGGGCACAGTTCAGAATGGTCCTGTGGAACAAGTATATATGCTACAGAGTAGACTCAGTTTACCTTCAGCTGTCTCTCTCCTTGGCTGTTATTCTGAGTCAAGAGTCAGGAGGGAAGGGAGAGTGAAAGGATAATAGAAAGGATTTGCTTAAGTGACTTCAGGAGGTTTGTGTGTGTGTGTGTGTGTGTGTGTGTGTGTGTGTGTTCACATGTATGTGGTGTAGGTGTGTGTACATGTGTGTATGTGTATGTATGTGTGTATTTGTCTGTGTGTGTATGTGTGTGTCTCTGTGTATATATTTGCATGTGTGTGTATGTGTATATATATATGTGTGTGTATGTGTGGGTGTATGTGCAGGTATGTGTGTGTCTCTGTGTATATATTTGCATGTGTGTGTGTATGTGTATATATATGTGTGTATGTGTGGGTGTATGTGCATGTATGTGTCTATGTGCATATAAGTGTCTCTGTGTGTGTTTGCACCAGACTATATGGGATCTTTAAAACTAATACTCAAGGGTACAGGTGATCTGATGGAGGAAAATTGAAAAAATGGGGAGATGACCTCCAGCTAGGGAGTGGGAGATAGATAAACACAGAAGAGGGATGGATAAAATAAGATAAGGCTCTCCGAGAAAGTCATAAGGAATCTTAATATTAATATCTTTCTTTTAATTGCTATGCTAAGACACCATGGCCAGGACAGCTTGTAAAATAAAGCATTTGGTTTGGTGCTCACTGTTCTAGAGTGTGGGTCCCTGACCATCCTGGCGAAGAGCATGGCAGGCATGTATGGTGCTGGAGCAGTAACTAACATCTTTATCCATAAGCACTAGGCAGAGAGAATTAACTGGGAATGACCTGGGTATTTGAAACCTTAAAATCTACCCCCAGTGACACATCCTCCAACAAGCCACACCTCCTGATCCTTCCTAAACAGTTCTACTCACCAGGGACCAAGTATTCAAATCTATGAGTCCAGGGGAACATCTCATTTAAACTCCCATAATTAACTATCTATCTAAATAGATCTATAATACACATTAAGTCAGTGTATAAATATACATATATAGTTTAAATGAAAATTTCCTGCCTGGGCTAACAATGCAATTCCAGAGCCAAAGGCCCCAAACCCCAACAAAAACTCCAACACTAGATGTGAGAAATCCTCTTTTCTCCTGAAACGTTACAGTAGTTACTGCCTTGGGTCACTCCCAGAGGTGAAAGGTCAGTCCTTACTGCTGAAGGCAATAATGTACTGCAGGGCTCAGAGGCCTTGAGCTGAAAATGACCTAAATGGCTTCTCCCCAAGCACTAACTTTCATGATATCAGGAGGTACCACACAAGTTTCCAAAGGAAGGAAGTGACCAACAGTCCCACCCAGCCATGATGCTTATGAACCCCAACAATGACCAGCAAGCCATAACTCCAAGGATTACCTTAGTGGCATGCATACCTTGGTGGCAGCCAACAGTGCTCTGATTGAATTTAAGCCCACTCAACAATAGGGATACTAACAATAGGGATATGCCTGGTACTCAAAATCTAACTCCTCGGTGCTAGCGAAATCATGGATTTCTCACAGGAGAACCTGCAACTGCCACTTTCCTAAATACATTCTAAATATTTGTCCTTATACCCATAGATAAGTGCACTCCTCCCTCCAAGTCAAGGACACTTCTCTTTGCAACAGATGGAGACCATCACAAGACAAACAAACAAAAACAACAACAAAAAAAACCCCACAACTAATTAATCAAATGCAGAGTTATGTATTAATCAAAATACAGAGTTATGGGGCTCAACCTCACAGGACACATCTGCAAAACACTCCCTCACCTAAGGCTCAGGGATCATTGTGAAAGAGGAAGTGGAAAGACTGTAAGAGCCAGAAGATCAGGGAGTTTGCTGTGTGACTGTTTCCTGGTGACAACAGAAGCTACACCCCTAAAGTCTCACCACCGTGACTGCCTAAACATGAGCTGAACACGAACAGCGACAGTAGACGTGTTAAAGTGGATGAGGGAAAGCCCACAGGGCTTCAACCTACACAAAGAGCTGCAGGCAACAAGAGAACGCTCAGAGTGGGAGAAACAGTCTTCCCCGGGGGTTAGCAGACCAACTGGTTAGCCGTTCCCCAATGCTCAGCCCTGAAAACATACATGCAAGTAACATGATCCAGATTGAGCAGGTTGTACATATGTGTTTAGGAATATACATAAGCATATACTTATATGCATGTTATAACAATGACAAAAGAGGGCGCGAATTTGAAAAAGAACAAGGAGGAATATATGGGAGGGTTTGAAGGGAGGAATGGGAAGGGAGAAAGGATGATATTGTCATCTCAAGAATTAAAAAAAAAACACTTAAAAAAAACCACAGATGTTATAGCAACAGCGTGAAGTAGGCATTGCTATCATCAGTTTATGAGGCTTAAGATAAACAAACCAAGTGTCAAATACAGAAGCACAGAGATAACCTGGGCCTAACGTAAATATTGTCTACCCTGCAGCTAAATTTCTGGTTCTTACTACTGTGCAAACAGAATAGGCCCAAACCTTCAGATCTTTCAAAGAGCTGGAAAGCGGTAGCCCATGCAGCAGGGAAGCAGGTGTTCCCTGGAAAGGAGCGTCCTAGGGGGCATTTTTGCCTTACCGGACTCTAGTTTTCCAACTGTAAAAGAAAGAGATGCTGTGGTGGTAGGAAGAGGCACTGGCTGCCTTTTAAACACATAACCCCCAAGTCCCGTGGCCAGTTTGCGGGGCTGCTGTAATTGCTGTACTGAACCATTTCCCCCAGAGGTTGTGGACATGAAGCCTCCTGGACAGAACCTGGTCTGGAAACCATGGGTCTGAGGATGTTTAGGGGCCCTCCAAGCTCTAGCTCTGAACTTACTGTGGGACAGGGAAGGAGGAAGGAGCTGCAGGAGGTTGAAGCATCTGGAAGAGCTAACAAAGGCCACATTGCTCCCCATTGCCTGATTCACTGTAGTATTTAGAGACATATTTGAATGGAAAATCAGCCTCTTTCTAAATTCAAATATCTTAACCAGGGCTCCTGGGATTCTCCATAGTCAAATATGAACCAACAGTCAAATACATAATTTACTATAAGCTATTGAAAATAATAACTTGCGAGTCTATGTCTATATAAAGAACTAGATAAACTGAAGACATGAAAAGGCTCTCCATCAGGACAACCAATAGATACAGAACAAAACCAACCAAGTTAGAAAACTGTCATTTGGCATCCATTGTGAAAATGATTAATTTATTCAAGGGTAGGTTCTAGAACAAATGGGTGAAAATTTTATGAGAAACTTAATATTTATATGATCTCATAGTGTATTTCTGTATAGCACTTAGTAATGATTCATGAAATACTAGTTAACTTTACAAAGAAACGTGGTAGAAACCATAGTAACTACCATAGATGCTAAGATCCCCATTTGCATCTGAGAGATGCAAATGATGCAAATTTGCATCTGAGAAATGCAGTGAGAACACAGTTCCACCTCAGTGAGGTCCCTGCCAAGCCCAGGACCTGAGGCCTCAGAGGAAGCATTTGAGAAGCAACTGGCCCGTGTGCAGCACAGACACCAGTATCATGGGAAACTAGCACAGGCTAGGGAGCTGCTAGGGATGAAAAGAATTCAAAGAAAAGAAACAAATAGACTCAGGCTGGCATCGTGCGTTGTCTGCAAGACCAGAAAGGAAAAGAACAAGAAAGAGTTCACCATGGCTATATTTCTAGAAAAGGTCAAGTTCAGCAAATTTGAATGGGGTCTGTAGGTTACCACTGAGCCAGGACCATGCAGAAGCCTGTCCTTGCTAGGGAAAGGTGCATTTGGGGATACAACCACAACTCTCTGTCTGTCTGTGTGTCTGTCTGTCTGTCTCTATCTCCCTGTGTGTGTGTGTGTGTGTGTGTGTGTGTGTGTGTGTGTGTGTAGAAACAGAAGTAATAAAACAAACATACTTCAAAGGAGAGTAAGTCTTCTTTGCTTGGGATATATTTTTCTTTTTTTTTTGGTTTTTCGAGACAGGGTTTCTCTGTGTAGCTTTGCGCCTTTCCTGGAACTCACTTGGTAGCCCAGGCTGGCCTTGAACTCACAGAGATCCGCCTGGCTCTGCCTCCCGAGTGCTGGGATTAAAGGCGTGCGCCACCACCGCCTGGCTCGGGATATATTTTTCTATAGGTGTGAAATTATTTTTAATGGCTGGTTAAAAAAAATTAAAAAGAAAATACCCTCATGTGGGTCATCAGTCATTCACATCATAGTGTGAGTTGATATAATTAGATCTTTATTGAACTTGTTGAGAAAGAGGATTTAACAGGATTTTCTGATTTTAGAAGGGTGCCACAGTTTCTTTTCTGTCGCTGTGATAAAACACCCCAATAAAAGCAAATTTATGGAAGTAAGGGTTTATTTGGAGCTAACAGTTCCACCATGGAGGGTAAGCCACAGCAGCAAGGGTTGGTCACACTGTAACCACAGTAGCAAAACAGAGAGTGAGGGCTGGAGAGACGGCTCAGCAGTTAAGAGCACCGGCTCTTCTACCAGAGGACCCGGGTTTGAATCTCATCACTCACATGGTGGCTCACAACCATCTGTCACTCCAGTTCCAGGGAATGTGACACCTTTTGACCTTTTCAGCACTGTGTACATGGTATATAGATATATCTGAAGTAAAACACTCATACACATAAAATAGATCTTAAAAACAAAACTAAAACTAAAACCAACCAACCAAACAAAAAACCAGGGCAATGAATACTTGGTAATGCTTAGCTGGTTTTCTCCATTCTACACATTTCTATCTTCTGCCTAGGAAATGGGCCCACACAATTAAGATGGCTCTTCCCACATGAATTAGTGTAATCATGACACTCTCCCCACAGGCATGCCCAGAGGTCCATTTCTCAGGTCTTGCTGGATACTGTCAAGTTAACAACTAACACTAACTGTGTTGGGGGTGGAGGATCAGTGAGAATCGGGTCTCATTTTAAAACGTCAAATTTCAGCATTGAAAAAGCAGAGTCCAATGAATCATTATAGGTCATGGGAAGTTTAAGAAGAGAGGGAAAGTGTTTGCTTACTTTCAGATCTGAAAAACAAGAGTTAGCTGTCAGTGACATGCCAGTGAAGCAGTTGGCGTCTCTGTCCATTCATCCAGGAGGTTCCAGTCACACCTGTTCTGTGGCCTCTTGACTTGGCAACCTTCCCAGCCTGTGTGTTTCCCAAGTAAAAGTGCTAGACATTCGGACCCAGCTCACTGGCGTGTTTTAATGTTGCCTGAGCGATGCCTCAGGGATATATCCAAAAGTCTATGCTTTAAAGTACCTGGCACCGTCCTCTGTGGGGTTGTGACATGGTCCTCTTCTATGGAAGACATAGATTCTGGCTCACAGCCCATCACAGAACCATCAGGAAAAAACATCTTCCAAACAAAAGACTATGTTGTTACTGGGGTTGTTAGGGTCAGAACCTGGGTCCTGGCAGTCCCAATACCTTAGGCTTAACCACTCAGTCTCAATGGGCCAATTAAACAGCCAAGTAACAAGCAGAGGAAGTTTTAGGAGGCCTTGCTGGTCAGAGGTCACAGTCTATCATGACCTGGCAGCTTTTTTCAAAGCTCGACGACATGGGAACTCCCTCCCCAGTGAGACTTCCTGCTCTCTACCTACCCTTACTTGGAGAATGTCCCTGGGCCTGGACATTGCTATAGGACCCTGCTACCATGTGCCACTTAATGCAAATTAGGGTTTGCTCCCAGGCTCCCCAATCCTGTATATTCCCTCTATTCTGGAATAAAGTTGAGCTGATTCATAGAAGTCATCTCCCAGAGGGCTGTCTCAATTGTACCCACAACCGTCTGAACCCTGTTCCCGAGTCTGCTCAGTCCGCCATCATGGACCACTGCACCAATGATCTGGAAGAAGAAGGAGAATGACAAGAAAGGGGATTTATCTATGTGGGCATAAGGGAAGAGGAGCACATGAAGAGCTCCAGTGTCCTCACTCTGTCCATTTCCCAGTTCCTAACAGGAAGTTGAGGTTTACATGGAGGGCAAGAGGTATACATGAGGAGCAGGCCCTGTGTGTTCCCACCCGTCACTGACCCACCATTGACTCAGCTCCGGTCTCTCTGCAAGGTGGTCTAACAAGACAGAGATTTATGGAGTCTCTCCCTGGGAGATGCATTTCTTCTCAGGCTGGCACCAGGCTTCAGCTATTTCCTTCTCCCAGCATAAGATTCCTAGGAAAATTGCAATTTTGGGGGGACAAATGTTTCCAGTCTGATGGCTAAGGGGAGGGCCACAAGTGTGGCTCCTGTCAAGATGGTTACAATGCTACTTGACAGTGAAGATGGCCATGGTTAATTTACTGTGGATGCTCTTTGGATGTAAGGGTCTGATCAGTCCAGAAGAATGGTGTTGCTGGCAGGGAAATAAGACATAAGAAGGCTCTCCCAGAGCTCTCTTCCTCCATCTTCCCCTACCTGGTCCCTCCTGGTCCTATGTTCACCCCCACTCCAGACCCTTCCCCCATCCACCTGTGGTGTCTATTCTATTTCCCCTTCACAATGAGATTCATGTGTCCCCCCTTGAGTCCTTGTTACGTAGCCTCTCTGAGTCTGTAGATGGTAACATGGTTATTTTTTACGTTATGGCTGATATCCACTTATGAGTGAATACTTAACCATGTTTGTCTTTCTGAGTCTGGGTTACCTCACTCAGGATGATCTTTTCCAGTTCCATCCATGTGCCAGCATGATGTCATTATTTTTAACAGCTGAGTAATACTCTGTTGTGTATAGGTACCACATTTTCTTTATCTACGCTTTGGTTGAGGGGCATCTAGGCTGTTTCCGGTTTCTGGTTATTATGAATAAAGCTGCTATGAACATAGTTGAGCAAGTGTCCTTGTGGTATGGCGGAGTGTCCTTTGGGTATACGCCCAGGAGTGGCATAGCTGGGGCATCTCTGGGATGAGCTGGAAACCTAGTGCAACGGAAACTCCCAGGAACCTATGAGGGTGACTTTAGCTAAGACTTATAGCAGTGGGGGATACAGAGCCTGAACTGGGCATCTCCTGTAACCAGGCAAGATTTCCAGTGGAGGGATTGGGACCCCAACTCAGTCACATAACCTTTGACCTACAATTTGCCCTGAGGTAACATTACAAGATGTGCTGAGAGGTAAATGTGGCACAGAAATTATGGGAGTAGCCAACCAATGAATGACTGGTCTAGCTTGACACGAAAAATATGAGAGAGAGGGAGCCCACCTGACATTGCATGGAGGGCCAGAACCCAGAGGCCAGGAGAGAACCAAACATGACTGACAATAAAAAAAGTCAATGATGTGATTCCTAATGACGTTCTGTTATACTCATAGATTGGTGCCTAGTCCAATTGTCATCAGAGAGGCTTCACCCAGCAACTGATGGGAACAGATGTAGAGACCCACAGTTAAACATTATTACAAGGAGCTTAGGGAATCCTGTGGAAGAGGGAGAAGGATTGTAGGATGCTGCAGTCCGCAGGAATATATCATAAGAACTCAGCTGGTTATGGCAAAGTCACTACTTGGAGGGGTCAGGGAACTTCTCCAGAGGAAGCCAAATCCCAAGGAGTTTTTGGTGTTACTTGGCTTTTTATATATCAGCTGTATTCTGTTATGAAAATCATGTGTGCCTTCATAGTTTTCCCAATTGACTTTTCTCTAAGAAGGGCTAAAAATGTGGACTGATCACTCTCTGGACATACACATTCCAGGTATTTGAAGAACAGCCTCAGGAAAGGCTTTCTCTGGAATCAGATTATCTCCCTTAGCCACTTTCAAGGACTACAGGAAACACCACCCAGGTGGGTGCCCAACTTCTGAGGATATAACAGCCCACCTGCAAGTATCCTGACTTAAATTCCACAAGGAGACACCGCCCAGGTGGGCGCCCAACTTCCGAGGACTAACAGTGATAACAGCCCACAGGCAAGTCTCCTAACTTAAATTCCACAAGGAGACACCGCCTAGGAGAGGTGGACGTTAAGTAATAGCTTTACACAATTTAGCTTGGACCCTCCCTTTATATACCAGGACTTCCAGGGCACAAAGGGGAGAAGAGAAAAGAGAATGGAAGAACTAGATGGGTAAGAACTTGAGAGGAACAAACTGAGAAGGGGAAGAACTAGGTTGAAGGGCTAAAAGAGAGGACTACAGGAACGAGATGGGAGATGAGGAAGAGCCAGATGGGGAAGAACAAGATGAGGAAGAGCCAGATGAGAGAGAAAGGGACGGGAGCGGAGCTGATAGGGGAAAGAACTAGACAGATGAGAACCTAGAAGGGACAGAACTAGATGAAGGAATTAAGATAAAACCTAGGGGGGACAGTAGATAAATATAGAGAAATCAAGCAAGAAAAGAGCTAGACATGAGAGCAGAATAGAAGCTGTGTAGAGAGAGAACTATCACAGAATTAATAAAGTGTATGAACTAGGAGTCTCGTGTACATAGATTCATTTCTTTTCATCAAAGATTAATTATCAGCTGGTTGTAGATTCTTCCCGGACCCTGGGAGGGAACTATCGAGGTGCTGGACGGCCATAGTCCCCGATAGTAGGAGCCAGAGGAGTCAAGGACACTACAAGAAAACCCACAGAATCAACTAACCTAGCCTGCAAGGGGGCTCACAGAGATTGAACAACCAGAGAGCTTGCATAGGACTGACCTAGGCCCTCTGCACATATGTTACAGTTGTGTAGCTTGGTCTTCTAGTGGGACTGCTAACAGTGGGAGCAGGCACTGTCTCTGATTCTATTACCTTCTTTGGGGACCCTTCCCTCCTACTGGGTTGCCTCATCCGCCTTAATAGGCGAGGAGGTACCTAGTCTTACTGCAACTCTATATTCCATGGCTGGCTGATATACATGGGAGGCCTGCCCTTTTCTGGAGAAAAGGGAGGAGTAGGTGTGGGGTTTGGGGGGAGAAGGACTAGAAAGAGAGGAGGGAGGGAGAGGAAACTGTGGTCGGACTAGAAAAATAAATTAATTAATAATTAAAACACACACACACACACACACACACACACACACACACACACACACACACACGATGATCAGACCACTCCAAGGCAAGTTCCAAACAATGGTCCCTAAAGCAGTGACTGACCTCCTTCAGAAAAGGCAGCCAATGTCACTTTTGAGTTTTAAAAGTGGGTGAAC
The DNA here is from genome assembly GCF_949786415.1 of Peromyscus eremicus. Lineage (NCBI taxonomy): Eukaryota > Metazoa > Chordata > Mammalia > Rodentia > Cricetidae > Peromyscus > Peromyscus eremicus. The sequence goes on from NC_081428.1 coordinate 71,320,019, forward strand.
ATAATTGGGTGGAGGGAAATTTTGAGACACAATACAGTCATATTCCCAGGCTATACCAAGCACACACTAGGAATATGCTAAGATATAAACTTGATTCCAGACATTCTATACACACCTGTTGTGTTTACTTTTCCACATGTATCACTGATGTCCACCCCCATTTTAAAAACCAGCGGCACAGGACATACTGTATTCAAATTAAAGAGTTAAGCCCATGTCCAAGCACGTAATTGAAATGATGACTAATGTCAGAGTTTTGTCGGCTGTCATCAGGCAAAGTCCCACCAGGATGCTGGCAAAGAGGCAACAGAGCATAGGCAGTGCTTCCTCTGAAGTTAAAACACACGGAGATGGAGGGCCCTGCGGAGTACCGAGGGACCCCCCAGGAAGTTCTTGCTTTCCAAAATCTGAACTCAATGTTTTGCATCTCCCAATCTCACTACGTCTTTTGATTTGACAAGTTTTCCCATGAAGCTTCGTAAGAGCAACAATTCAAAGAGTCCTGATTATTCCCAGCACCTCCTGCTTTATAAGGTGAAAGAACAAATCTTCGTGATTTTTTTCAGGGCCCTCTGGGAATCCCAAAATAGATTGATGTAAAAGATATCCCGAAACATCCTCCTTAGAGTTCTATATTTGGACCTGATTTTGAGAAGGTAAAAATAATAAAGTTGTCAGAGGGGATTGGACATCTGATTTAAAGGGGATTATGGGTGCTTGGAAATGTTATTTAGTTTTATTTAACCAAAATAGCAATAATTTTTAAACCATAGAAAGTAAACACGGTAAGAAAACAACACACACGTACTTTAATAATGGCAATGGTTTCCTCTGACTCCCTAATGATGAGACAGAGTGTCTAGCAGACGGCACAGACAGCGGTGAGTACCATACTCTGTACGGTCAACAAGGGAGACCACCAAGTCACTGAGTCAGTCTCAAGAATGCAGGGCAGGCTTTACCAAAATGATAACACATCTCGTAGGTTTGTTTAAGATCCAGGCACTATAAACCAAAGCAGATCAAATTCACTTACCAACCTGTGTCCTTTATCACGCTCCTTCATATTCAGGAACACTCCGACACTGACACACATTCCCTTCAGGTTCCATGAGCAACAGGTCAGAATTAATTTCGTGATCATTTGAATCAAGACAATCTTTCTTTCTCTGACATGCAATGCCGTCCTCGCTGCTGTCTTCAAATGAAGAGCAGGATTTCAAAATATGCATAGTTTTAATTTTTAGTACAGTGTCAACAGCTATCTCTCATGCAGACAAAAGCTCTCTGGGGGGATCCCAGATAATTTTTAAGAATATAGAGGAGTCCTGAGACTAAAAAGTTGAAAGCTACTTCTCTAGATGAACTGCCATTGTACGGTGCTGGGCACTCAGTATGTAAAACGTGTGGGTCCAAGGAACCACAAGCAAGAACTCAATTCTGTCCCTCTCACTGCCGCTCCTACCAACCCACATGTGGAATTTGTTCCCAGCCCAATGTCACTGAGTTTAGAGGTTCTAGCTCTTCATCTGGGTCAACTATGCTGACACAGGGCACTTTTGCCTCCTTATGTCAAGGATAAGCAAGGAAAGAAGTCACTGTCCTGACAGCTTACAAAGAAGAGGTCCAGCAAGGGCAGGGAAGGAAATGTTTGACAACCAAGTTTGGTCACAAGTGGAAGGCAGCTGTCATAGCGTTAAGACTCAGACTCTTGAGAGTTAGAAGCCTGGATGGCATTTGAGGCAAGCCATCTGGCCAACTGTGGTTGGGGGGCTTTGAGTAGTGCTCAGAGAGGGAGATTATGTATGCAGTGTGAGCTGCAACTGTGGGCCGTAGTCCCCCCCATTTCCTTTCTCTTGTAAGATATACGCCCCCACGCAAATAAAGAACAACCAGAGACCCAGAGAATACAATGTACAAAGCAAATGATCAAGCTGTGCAAAGTGTAGGCTGCTGCGTTGGCTCCTCCTTTGCCCTCTGGAAGGCTACGGTGGTGATGCCCCCATTATCCTCTTTGAGGCTGAAGTACCCAGTCTTTTAGTTGTTGGCTGGAACTCTAAGAACTGGGGACACCAGCAGTTCTCCTAAGAATTACCCTCAACTGAAGAGATCCTGGAATCCATTCCAAACTATAGAGGAAGAAGTCAGGTGATGAGGACATGTGAATACCTGACCCCTTTGCCTCAATGTAGGGCAACACTAGTGGACCACACTGGCTACAGAGCTGTCTCTGTCAGGGACATCTTTGTTGCCACTACAACATGGTTCAGCCCTAGCCTCTCCCACAGCTAGCATAACTCCTGAGTGAGATGAACTTGAGAGTGCCACCGTGTCTTAGTTAGGGTTTCTATTGCTGTGAAGAGACACCATGACCACAACAATTCTTATAAAGGAAAACATTTAATTGGGGCTGCCTTACTGTTCAGAGGTTTAGTCCATTATCATCATGGCATGTAGCATGCAGGCAGGCATGGTGCTGGAGAAAGAGCTGAAAGTTCTACCTCTTGATCCACAGGCAGGAGAAGGAGATTGTGTCACTAGGCATAGCTTGAGCATATAAGACCTCAAAGCCCACCTGCACAGTGACACACTTCCTCCAACAAGGCCACACCTACTCCATCAAGGCCGCACCTCCTAACAGTGCCACTCTCTCTGGGCCAAGCATTCAAATACATCAGTCTATGGTAACATACCTTTTTAAGCCACCATAGATACCCCATGTTTCTCTCTCAGAATTTGCTTCCTGAAAAATCTATCCATGACAGGGCTTCTTCACTATCCTGTTTCACTGCAGTTCTTCACAGTTTGTTGTGCATATGTAAAAATGATGTGTATCCACAGATGTGTGCACAGTGGTGCACATGTGAAGGCCTGAGGTTGATGGTAGTTGTCTTCCTTGGACATTTTCCACTTTATTCATTGAGGTAAGACCTTTACATGAACATGGATCTTGCTATCAGGAGATAGTGTAACTTTGCAGTTTACCCCAAGGATCGTCTGTCTCCACCTTCTGAGTGCAGGAATTACAGGTGGGTCTTAATGCCCATTGGGCATTATGTGGGCTTCAGGGATCTGAACTCTGACCCTCAGACTTTCAGGGGAAGCACTTTATCCATTGAGCCATCTCCCCAGCACTCAGAATTATACACCTGACTTAAAGTACATATATAACCTTTTAAACTCTTACAAATTGTGTGTGTGTGTGTGTGTGTGTGTGTGTGTGTGTGTGTGTGTGTGTGGTGTATATGTGGTATATATGTGTATGTGCACATGTGGGGGGAGGCATATATACTTGTGAGTACATGTGGAAGTCAGGCATAGATAGACACTGGGTGAATTCCTCTGCTTTATACCTTTGTACAATGAGACAGGGTCTCTCACTGAACCTATAGCTCATTTTAGCTGGACTGGTTAGCCAGCCAGTGAGCCCCCTGAACCCACCTTTACCCACACCCCCAACACTGGTTTTGCAGCTGCATATCTGCTGTACTGAGCTTTTTTACATGGATCCTGGAGATCCTAACTCAGATCCTCATGCCTGCACAGGAAGGGCTTTGCTCACTGGAGCATCGCCCCAGATCTGGGGATCTACAGGTCAAAAATGAGAAACTTATCTTTCAGGTAGTTCAGGAAATGCTTGGATGAGTAAAAAGCAGGTTTCTTTATGATGAAACATTTTGGGCCTCTAAATATACTGCTCCGAGAGTCAATCTCCAGATTCATTTTAGTAGAAAGTTCTTTAATTTTTTCCCCTTTTTATTTTTATGGATAGAGGTGTTTTGTGTCCTGTGTACCATGTGTGAGCAGTGCCTGCAGAGATCAAAAGAAGGTGTTAGATCCCTTGGGACTAGAGTTAGAAATGATTGTGAAGCCACCATGTGGGTGTTAGGTATTGATCCCAGGTCCTCCGGGAGGGCAACCCGTTCTCTTAAGCACCGAGCCACCTCTCCAGCTCAGTAAATTCAGTTCTTCTTGAAGTCACATATTTAAATTATTTTTCATGTGTGCTTGTTTCCTGTGTTCCTGTAGGGACTTAGCTTGACATGACAACAGCCATGTTGGTTGTGACCGCCATATTGCCTGCCAGATAACCATGGCATGCCTTCCAAACCCACTTGAATAAACAAAAAAAGCCACTCAGAGCTGGGTGATCCATGCTGGCTACCAGAGCATCATTGAAGAAGTACAGGGTGTGCCCGTGACTGTAGTCTGTTTTGGTCATGTCAGCATATGAACCCTTCTTGGTGTGAGGACCTTCCTTGTCTCGATGGCTAAGAACCTGGACTCACACAGTTGTCTACCTGGCTGCTTCTTTGGCTTCTGTGCCTCCACCTCTGGCTGCCAACTCTCGTGCACGAGGCTCTTCTGAAACAGTTATCTACTCAAATTTTGTAGATGTCACTCCCTGTTGAGCTGCAGAAATGGAAGTTCACGTTTAGAGCCAACTAGCTGGCGTTTTAAAAGGATGTATGTGTTGTTTTTATTTTATGATACGAGTGTTCTGCCTGTATGTGTGCATCCTGTTCATGCCTGATGCCCTCAGAGGTCAAAGGAGAACACTGAATCCCCTGTCACTGTAGTTACAGAAGGTTGCAAGCCATCTTGTGGGTGCTGGGGATGGAATCCAGGCCTGCTGCAAGAACAGCAAGTGCTCTTAACTTCTGAGCCATCTCTCCAGGCCCAGTTAGCAGCCATTTTGATTGGCATCTTGAAAGTTCAAAGGGTTTTAGGAGATGTTCACTGTGTGTGTGAGTCATTTATAAAAGCCATGGAGCTGATATCTACATTTGCTTTTAATAAATTGCCCAGTAACAGAGATGTTGAAAATCAATTCAAAGAACCCCCGCACTGCCTCAAAATTGAAGTCAACATTTGGAAACATTAGCACACTATGACGCTGGCTACAGCAGTTTATTAAAAATATTTCTGAAGGTTAATCATACTGAACCAGTTGGAGAGGTCATTAATGGATTAGGGAGATTCCTCACATGCCTGGCCCCCAAGAACCACTTAGAGAAAGGGATTCTAAAGGGCTTGTTTCTGCACCAATTGCTGTGGCTTTTGTCACAGGAACCACAGGGCACAATTCTGACCTCAAATGAAATGGTGGGCCCACTGACCGACTCAATACAAGGAGGGCTAAATACCTCGAGGAAAGCCGGCATGAGTCCCTCCTCAGTGGAGGCACTCCATCTGGACAGTAGCCACCCGACTCAATCGAAGTTTCTATTTTAGGAACTATAAATGTCAGCTCTCCTTTAATGAAGGCTCTAACCCAAACAGCACCGAACTTTTGTTAGGTCTGGTGCACTCAGGGTTAGTATCCTGTGGACTAGAAGTAACCGGGCACCTAGGACGATGACGATTTCTTTGTCACGCTGCCAATGCAGTGAATCTTCATAGCAATTCTCTGCACCAGAGGGGTTCTGCACTTACCTCAAAATCTGACTGATACAGCCATCAGCATTGAGTGAAGTGGCCAGAGGGTCTGGTGGAAGTGAGAACTGGATCAACATGCCATCAGACCGAAGAGGGAGACAGTCCACGTCTTCTGTGGTCTTCAGTGCGCTAATGAAGGATTAATAAAGCTTCTGGTTTTAGTGTCAGAATCCAGAGAAGTACCCACCAAGACTGTGGCTTTGGGGCCATGACAGTTGCCATTTCGTGTGGAGAAGTGGCCGTGTGAGTACAAGTGGGTTACTTCTAATGACTGAGTGACTTCATCTGGGAAAGGAATCCACTGGCCCTGACTACCCTTCTCCGGATGGGCAAGAAGACTGACCAGGTAGTGTTACTCCCTTAAGATTTGCTGTCTTATCGGCAGCTAGAGAATAAGGTCAGAAACCAGTTAGATTCAGAACTTAGATGGAAGCTGGATTCTTAGCCACCAGTGTCTACAGTTAACGCCATGGTCTTGGTTCACAACAACAATTGTGAAGACCAGAGTGGTACCTGAGAACTCTTAGAGGTGCCATGATTAAGGGATCCCCATTGCTCTGGTTTAGATGTATAATGTCTTCTAAAGGCCGTGCACTGAAAGCTTGATCCCTGACCCGTGGTGCCAGACGGAAGGAGTGGTGTCCTCTAGGAAGTGACCGCTAGTGAAAGGAAGTTACATCATTGGGGTTGTGCCTTAAAGGAGTCATTATCACCTAACCTCCATCCTCTTTCTTACTTCCTGACCACTGTACAGAGAAGAGGTTCTTGGCAACCTGTGTACTTGACAAACCTCTCAGTGTGATGAGATGCACTGTGCCGTCCAGTGTGAAGAGGCCAAGCAACCCTGAGCCAAAGTTTCTCAAACTTGGATCCCGAGACTAAAATACTGGCATCTCACCAATCCCCTTCTGCAGTGGTACACTGCAGGGCTTCTTCCCTTCGTGCTGGATGTGAGCTGCCTCCATTCCTCCAAAGTAGCCTTTACTCCTTTGTAGGTGATTATCTCTGTTCCTGGTCACAGTAATGGAAGCCGGTAACCTTTCCTGAGTGCTGTGCCTTTTGCTTCAGTAGCTCAAGATCTTAAGCATCCAGTCTTCCCATAGAGGAAAAGATTTCCTTGAGATTATTTAAATAATGATGCCTAGGATTTCCATAAATACCATCATTCAGTTTATGCCTGTCAGCCAGGTCCTGACCAATTAGTACCCTCTTCCCAAGTCTGCAAAGCTATGCCTACTCTAGTTCCTAAAGAAATCTGCTCAGTATTTTCCTTAAGTTATTTACTTAAGGGAATAACTGACTGGCTGTGCCTGTCATATGCATATACTTGTAGCACCTGTCCTACATTACAACATGTTTATACTTTGACCTACAGTAAAATCGTCGGAGGCTCAATGGTTCCCAGGTGTGGCTGGGAGCAGACAGGGAGACACATGTGCTTATATCTTCCTCTCCAATGTGACATTCCTCTAGAAGCTGTTCTGTGTTTATTAGTATTACCTGAAACCCTTAGCATCAACAAACAAGATGCCAATTTGGTCTCCAGATGGCCGTCATATTTAAAAAGTGTGTTCTTCGTGGTGGAATAGGAGGTGGAAAGATTGTAAGAGCCAGAGGATCCAGGAGTTTGCTGGGAGATTGTGTCTCCTATTAATCTCAGAACCTCCACCCATCAAGTCTCACCAGTATGACTGTCCAAACGTGAGCTGAACAAAGACAATAACAATAGACATACCGAAGTGGATGAGAAAAAGCCCAGGAGGCCTCAACCCTACACAAGGAAGGAACGCTGAGAGTAGAGGAAATAGTCTTCCCGAAGGAAGACCACACCAATCGGTTATCCAACACATGTACAAGTAATATCACACAGACTGAACAGGTTGTATTTAGGGATATATATATATATATATATATATATATATATATATATATATATATATATATATATATTTTAACAATTTTTAAAAAGAGGGCATGAATTTGAAAGAGATCAAGGAGAGGTATACAGGAGGGTCTGAAGGGAAGAAAGGGGAGAGAGAAATGATGCAATCATATTATGATAGTAAAAAGAAAAGAAAAATGTGTTCTTGTGTTTTCAATGAAGTGCCAAGAGGGATCTATGAGAGGATTCTGGAATCCCATGTCTGGGTTGATGCAGTATCTGCCATATCATTTTCTGAGAGAAGAGTTGGGCCAAGCTAAACATCCTTAGACACAGTCCAAGGAAATACAAGTCCAGGAAGAAGGGCCATGTGAGAGCAGGGCTTCAGTTTGCCAGGAACCAGGTGGCCAAGAGAGGGAACCTTTGATTCACACATCATTTCTAGGACAAAAGACCTGATTTTGGGTAAACCCGGACACCCAGACCAGATTCCTTACATAGTGACTTGGGAGGACCTTGTAGCACACCCTCCCCCTTGGTTAAAACCCTTTATCTCCACAGGACCGATGAACAAGAGCATCTTTGCCTTACAGGAAGACAAAAGGTGAGGAGACCCTAAGCCCTCTGCCCCTGTGCTGCAAGGGGTACAGAGGAGGAACTCCTTTTTTGCCTCTCTCTTACTGGCTGCCTCCCCCAACCGATCACACAGGGAATTTGGGAAACCCACCTTTCACCGGGGGTGAGCCCAACGAGAATTGCTCTGAGTGGCCAACTCTGTCACTTGCCCCCTGAGGGTGGTCAACCCACTGGACAGTGAGGGCAATGAATAGATGCAGTATTGGCCTATTGCCATGAGTGATCTTTATATCTGGAAAAACCAAAACCCCAGTTTCTCAGACAATCCGAGGGCCCTTATTAACCTATTAGATTCAGTTATATTCACTCAGCAGCCCACTTGGGAGGACTCCCAACAGCTTTTGCAGATTCTGTTTACCACAGAAGAAAAAGAGAAAATTCTGATAGAAGCTTGGAAATTGATTCTGGGACTTGATGGAAACCGGACTGCCAACCCTGCCTTAATAGATCAAGGCTTCCCTCTGACCGATCCTAATTGGAATTTCAATTAGACAGAAGGTAAGGAGAGGCTCTGGGTCTACCACCAAGTTCTAATGGGGGGGGGGTCTTTGCATAGCTGTGAGTTGGCCCACCAATTCGGCCCAAGTCAGTAACGTACAACAGGAAAAGACAGAGTCTCCATCGGTCTTCTTAGAATGGATTACAGAGGCCTTTAAGGCATACTTCCCTATGGATCCTGAGGCCCAGGAGAATAGATCAGCTGTGGTCATGGCCTTTGTTAATCAGGCCACGCCTGACATTAGACACAAGTTACAAAAGATAGATGGGCTTGCAGACAAGAGCATTCAGGAGCTGCTAGCTGTAGCTCAGAAAGTGTACAACAATCGAGAAACACTGGAGGAGAAACAGAGGAGGATCATGGCAGCAGAGAATGCAAAGCAGACTCGAAATATGGTGAGAATCCTCCTAGCAGCCACTGCAGGAGATCCAGATGAGAAGGAGTGCCAACTGAGGCCAAGGTAACAACACTCAAGGGAGTGCCCCAGGCTGAGGAAAGACCAGTGTGCTTACTGCAAGGAAGTGGGACATTGGGCTAAAGAATGCCCTAAAAATGCAGGGCCCACTGTGTGCTGGTTGCAGAATCAACTTCAGAGACTAGGGGAGATGAGGTTTGGACCTTCTCCCTGAGCCCAGGGTAACACTCAGAGTGGAGGAGAAACTTACAGATTTCCTAGTAGATACTGGAGCTCAACATTCGGCCCTAACCAAACCCCAAGGAAATCTCTCTCAGAAAAAGTCTTGGGTGCAGGGGGCCACAGGTATGAGCCAATATTCATGGGCTACCCGAAGAACAGTGGTCCTGGTATCCCACTCATTCCTGGTCACACCTAACTGCCCCATCCCTTGTTAGGAAGAGACTTACTAAAGTTGGGGCTCAGATCACTTTCAATAACAATAGAGTCTCAGTTACAAATCAGGAGGGACAGCCAATCCACATCCTCACCCTCTAGCTTGAGGATGAATACAGGCTACACCAGGAGCTGCCACCTGCCCCTCAGGACATGAGCACATGGCTAGCCCAGTATCCAGAGGCATTCTCAGAGACTCGGGGAATGGGCTTGGCAAAACATCGAGCCCCAGTGATTTTGTTACAGTAGGTGAAAGGTATGGGAACTGTTGTGGTAACCCCCGGCAAGCAAGCCCTGCAGATTTATGTGCCCAGACCATCACCATACAAAACTACACTCTCTATTTGGCCTCTGCTGGATGGTGGGCTTGTACTTTGGGGCTCACTTTCTGCATCCATGGGATGGTCCTTAACACAGGAAAAGGCTTTTGTGTGATGGTCCAATTGTTCCCCAACATGAAATACTATAAAGGATCCCAAATGGAACTAGCCTTATCCCCTATTCCTGCCAGGGCAAAACGGGCCATAGGTGCACCAACTGTCTTATTCTCTTCCCTGGTAGAGCTGGGCATAGCTAGGGCAATGGAGGGAGACACCTCAGCCTTAATACTCCAGGATAAAAACTACCAGGCCCTATAATTAGCCATCAATTCAGATCTTAAAAACATAGAACAGTCTATACTCAAATTAGAGACTTCTTTAGATTTCCTGGCTGAGTTTGCCTCACCAATCGAAGAGGTCTGGACCTCCTCTTCATGCAACAAGGAGGCCTGTGTGTTGCTCTGGGGGAAGAATGTTATTTCTATGTTGATCATTCTGGGGTAATTAGAGATTCAATGGCCTTGTTAAGAAAATGGATTAATGATAGAGAGCAAAATGTATGCTCGGAAGCTGGATGGTATGAAAATCTATTCAACTGGTCCCCTTGGCTAACACCCTGGTGTCTGCCTTAGCTACCCCCTTAGTGACCTTGTTCCTCTTGTTTACACTTGGCCCTTGCCTTATTAATAGACTAATTGTTTTTGTTCGAGAGTGGGCCGATAGCGTTCAGTTAATGGTTCTTAGTTTCCAATACCGTTCCCTTGAACCTCTGAACAGGCAGGACCCATGACTGGGTCCTGTCTTTGGTACTTGTGAAGGGGGGAATGTGAGGGGGAGCCAAAACAGCTTGACCACACAGCTGCCATGACAGGCTTAGAGGCCTAGACACAGCTTCTGGCAGGCTGTAGCTGGAGAGTTTTCTCTCCAGGTCCTGCCAAGCTCCGGCAGTCCCTTAGCCCACTTATAAAATAAACACACAGACACTTATATTATTTAAACTGTTTGGCCTAATGGCTCAGGCTTCTAGCTATCTAGTTCTTACATCTTAAGTTAATCCATATCTATAAATCTATACCTTGCTACATGGCTCGTGGCTTACCGGCATCTTCACATGCTTCTTGTCATGGCGGCGGCTGGCAGTGTCTCCCTCCACCTTCCTGTTCTTTCAATTCTCCTCTCTGTTAGTCCTGCCTATACTTCCTGCCTGGCTACTGGTCAATCAGTGTTTTATTTATTGACCAATCAGAGCAACACATTTGACATACAGACCATCCCACAGCACTTCCCCTTTTCTTTTCTTTTCTTTCTTTTTTTTTTTTTAAGGAAGGTTTTAACTTTTACACATCTCCAAAGCCAGCTTGGTATATTTGGGAATTTGGGAGAAGCTTCTCTTACTACTTCCTGCTGGAGGGGGGTGCTGTATCTTATGGGGACACAAAGAAAATTTTAGGATTATGGAGTAGTCCATGAGGGTGTATCATCTGAGCCAGTTGCCTTGAAACGGTTCTAGATGTTGGATTATCTGGGTCTTGGTGTCATCGGAGACCTTTCAGGGGGTCTTGGCTGGTCAAATCTTATGTATCTTAATCTGGAACAAATCCATAGCCTCTAGCTTTCTTTGGAAACAAAAGCAGAGCTCCTTTCCAAAACAACATATCCTTTCATGCAAATTTTGAAGTCAAGGTACCTTTAAAATATACATTTTGGCATAACTCAACAGCTTTTGCAATCAAATGTTTTTCTTCAGTTACGAATATCAAAGAGAACATAATCCAGATTCTCTGTGTGGTAGCCATCTTTACATGGCTTATTTTTTTATCTTACCTTGAGCCTATTGCTTTAAACTGCAGCATTCTAAGACTGAAACGGCATTGTGGCTGCTGGCTCTGCCCACCTCAGCTTCCCAACATGGCAGTGGTACATTTTCCGCCAGCTCTGGGAGCCATCAACTCTCAGAATTAGTGGGTTTATGCTTCTATCAAAGCAGCATGTAGCCCAGAAACCTCTTTTTTTGTTTTGTACTAGCAAAGGCAAAATCCACCACGCAGCTTAATGTGCCACTTACAGAGGCCTCATTCCCACCATACTGCAGGTCAAGCGTGCAGGCCAAGAACCCGCCATAGTAGCTCAAACATGCAGGCTGCCTCTAACTTGAGAGAGACAACTAGGAACTGTTTTTAGCTCCATTTTAGAATCTTTTTTCTCGAGTTTTAGGTGGAAACTCTTGCCAACCCGTTGGGCGCCATTTGTAGCTGGAGAGTTTTCTCTCCAGGTCCTGCCAATCCCTGGCAGTCCCTTAGCCCACTTATAAAATAAACACACAGACGCTTATATTATTTAAACTGTTTGGCCTAATGGCTCAGGCTTCTAGCTATCTAGTTCTTGCATCTTAAATTAATCCATATCTATAAATCTATACCTTGCCATGTGGCTCGTGGCTTACTGGCATCTTCACATGCTGCATGTCATGGTGGCAGCTGGCAGTGTCTCCCTCTGCCTTCCTGTTTTCTCAATTCTCCTCTCTGTTAGTCCCACCTATACTTCCTGCTTGGCTACTGGCCAATCAGTGTTTTATTTATTGACCAATCAGAGCAACACATTTGACATACAGACCATCCCACAGCACTAGGCAACACCTGGGCATAGGAAAAGCCATAAGGTGACCCTACTCAGTGGGGTCTGCATCTAAGGGGAAATACCTGACATTCCAAACATTCCCTATACCCTAGACAAATGTCAGTATATCAGGGTCTTAAATCCTGGAAATCCCCTCACCCCAATCTCTACTATGATTAAAAACCCCACCCTGCCTGGGCTCAGGGCTCTCTGCTCTCACCACTGAGTTGTACTGAGAGTCCAAGCTCCGAGATTGAAAATAAAGGCTCTTTGCTTTTACATATGTGATTCAGTCTCCGTGGTGTTCTTATGAGGGTCCCTGTGATCTGGGCATAACAATTCTACAACATTTCCTGAGGACCTCCATGTGTTCTCACTGAACGAAGCCTTGAGGATGATCCATAAGACTGGCTTAAGATGACCTCCACCCCTAGGGAATCAGAATTCCAATGCTCAGATGCTTAGAAGGGCCAAGTGGGTGACATGAATGAATGAAGACCTGGTGTAAAAAAAATGGTAAACAGCAATGATATTCGGACTCTGAGCCCAAGAGGTACTCTGTAGATAGCACAACTGTTGAGACCAGAAGGGTGGTTACCACTCAGACCTAGCAGGAATCTGAGCCTTTAACCCATGAGCCTTTCAGGATATTCACCACCCAAACTCTCTTGGACTAAGTTCTAAGATTTCGGTTTGGGACTTTAAAGATTTGAAGGGGCAAAGGGTGTTTTGTCATATCTGAGCATTTTAGATAGGAGTGTCCACATTCAAACGGTCCTTGTGAAAGCATCCAGAATGCGCTAGAGTTCCAGGTTTAGTTTCCCTGTTCATTGAAGAGGAAAGTGAAGGAAGAAAGCAGCTCCCACGCTGCCCACAGTGAGCTGGTGTCGCTGTGTGTGACTGAACCACTGTGGGAGAGTAAAGGCAGAGGGGCCACCCTCCCCGTTTCCCTTCAGTGAAGCTGAGTCCCGGCCCTGGCCTTCCAGTGTCTGTGCTTGTGTTCATTCAAAACACTGATGGGCAACATGACTTCCCTGGGTCCTAAGTCACTGCTTTGGACTAACTTGCCCCAAACCCTCCAAACTTTCTCTTGCCTCTAGAAATTTCTAGAGAGTGTAAAACAAGGGTAAGAGAAAGCCAGTTCTGCCACCAGGCCGTAACTCTGCATTCATCTCAACTTCTTGTACCTTGGTACCATGGATTTTTATTTTTAATAAAATCTCATTAAGAAGCTCTGAATAAAATGTCCTTTACAAAAAATTGGAGCAAGAACAATAGAAAGGTGCTGTTGATAGTGTTCTGATCCTGATCCTCTGGAGGCTGAGGCAGGGGGATTGTGAATTCCAGGTCAGCTTTGACTGTACAATGAAACACAGTCTCACAGAACAGGGGAAAGGAAATTTGAAATGAAGAGAAGAATCTATAGAAAAATCTGCTATAATCTAACAATCTAGAAACAACTTGAAATAGTGTTTATCTTTTATAAATATATAATTATGTAAATGTGATTCAATGTTTAATGTTAACATATATGACATACTTTTAAAAGTTGAGTTGAGGGCTGGAGCGATGGCTCAGCAGTTAAGAACAATGGCTGCTCTTCCAAAGGACCAGGGTTCAGTTCCCAGCACCCACGTGGCAGCTCACAACTGTCTGTAACCACAGTTCCAGAGGACCCGACACCCTCACACAGGCATACACACAGTCAAAACACCAATGCACATAAAATAAAAATAGGTAAATAAATTTTTAAAAATTGAGATGGAATCCATAACACTTTTTAACTACTTTGAGCTTCACTGTGAATTTTTTTTAATGTTTTATTGACACATATTTTATAGCTTACAATATTCTATGATATAAGTGAATTTTTAAAATGTTTTATTGACACATTTTATAGTTTACAATGTTCTATGATATAAGTATCATAATTCATTTCTCTGGGAGGGTCACACACTGCCAAACCAGAAAATTTCTCACACAGCCTAATTCATGAATCTTGACTCTTTTCTGAAAATCTGGGGTGCTTTTGACTTCCCCCAAAGCCAAGTAATACAGTCTTGGTGAGATGGAGTGCAATTTAGGTCAAAGCAACCTCCTCAGACACCAGCAAGGAGTTCTTACAATGAGCCTGCCACATCCTGTTCTCGGGAGATTCATCGGGTGAACTGGGTCCTCTGTCTGGGACTGTGGCTGGTGTCAACCTCCAAAGGACACTACCCTCTCACAGGGATCCAAAATGGCCTTCCTTGTGGAGCTGAAGAAGGTATTATGGGTCCCAGCCCAGCAGAATCCCATGGCATCTCCAACTCACATCTGCTGTGGTAACTGCTGTGCTGACCAGCTTCCGTACAGAGCCTGTCCTCTGTGCTGGCACGCAGCAGGCCTTCTATGTACACTCCTGCACCGTTATGAGCAGACCCAGCTCATCCTCCTGGCTTTTTGATCCAGGAGTGACATGGACTTCTCCAGGGGAAGCTGGGCCATTCCCAGGAAGAGCCCAGTGCAGACCCAAGACAGAAAGGCTGCCTCTCATTACATCAGGAAGCCCAGGAAACACGAGACATGCCCCCCCCCATCCTCCCCACGCAGGACTCATTGCCCATGGTTTTCCTCCAAAAGGTCGCTTATCATTGTCTCTTCCTTCCCTGCCCCCATCCCAGCTGCAGGAGCTATTTTTAAATTGCCCTAGCAACCGGAGGACACAAGCTGGGCTTCCCATGATGCTGCAGTCACCAGAGACCTGGCAAATGGGACAGGACTGTCAGGAGGAAACAGCCTGCTTGCCCTCCTAGGAGAGACGCTTTCCTAGTACATGGATGTAAGATGTCATCTCCCTGCCCTGTCTCTGTCTTTGTATCTAACTTGGCTATTGTCCGGTGTTTTTTTGTTTTTGTTTTTTTGTTTTTGTTTTTTTTTGTCGGGTGTTTTTTTGGAGAAAATTTTTCATACATTATTAGCTCCTAGTGAAAACGATGACAGGTGCCCTGAAGACCTTTTGGCGCAGGGGCATGCTTGGCGGGTGCACAGGTGGATTGTGCAGCCTACTCTGATGTATGTAGTAAATAAAAGAGACAGAGAATGTAAAACTAGTAACTAAACCCACTTAAAACTGGCCTGCTTTTTGTCACCGTCATGTGCTGTGGGATGGTCTGCATGTCAAGTGTGTTGCTGATTGGTCAGTAAATAAATCACTGATTGGCCATTGGCTAGGCAGGAAGTATAGGCGGGACAAGGAGAAGAATTCTGGGAAGTGGAAGGCTGAGTCAGAGAGACACTGCCAGCCCCCACCATGACAAGCCGCATGGGAAGATGCCGGTAAGCCACGAGCCATGTGGCAAGGTATAGATTAATGGAAATGGATTAATTTAAGATATAAGAACAGTTAGCAAGAAGCCTGCCACGGCCATACAGTTTGTAACTAATGTAAGTCTCTGTGTTTACTTGATCGGGTCTGAGCGGCTGTGGGACTGGCGGGTGAGAGAGATTTGCCCTGACCGTGGGCCAGGCAGGAAAACTCTAGCTACAGTCATGTGTCAGCAAATTCCTCTGACCATGAAAAATAGTCCTCACTGTCTCCCACCCTCCTTGGAGCACCTGAGTTCCTGCTCTTTGGTGGCTCCCCTTCTGCTAAACTCACTCCTGTGGTGCCCTGGCCCCCCAGTGGTGATCCTGAGAAGTGAAGGCAGGCTTTGCTCAAATTCTACCAGGTCCAGGTGTGTGTGTGTGTGTGTGTGTGTGTGTGTGTGTGTGTGTGTGTGTGTGTGTAGCATGAGACATAGGCAACCTATAACCATGGCCTGACATATGGTATCTACTGTCTGGGGAACCTTTCCAACCTAGCCCAAGAAAAATAAACTAGAGTGATTCGATTCCTCCTTGCACACCAAGGAGCCCCAAAGCCTGGTAGAAAGTCAGTCCTCTGTTGTAGAATACTTTAAGGTGTGTAACTTCTGTGTGTGCTGCGTTGGTTTAACTCGGTGAGCTGTGTTCCTGGGCCTGTCTAAAACACCTGATGGTCTAATAAAGAGCTGAACGGCCAAGAGTGAGTCAGGAGAAAGGACAGGCAGGGCTGGCAGACAGAATAAATAGAAGGAGAAATCTGGGGAAAAGGGAAATCGAAGAGCTAGAGAAGGAGGAGAACTCCAGGGGCCAGTATGGTGATACTTTATTTGTATTAAAATGTTATTTGTATGTTAATAAATAAAGTTGCCCGGGGGTCAGAGCTATTAGCAAGCCATAGGAAAGCAGGGCAGTGGTGGCGTACACTTGTAATCCCAGCACTTGGTAGGCAGAGCTGGGTAAGTCTCTGTGTGTTCAGGGATACAGCCATTATTGGATACACATGCCTTTAATCTCAATACCAAGCAAGAAAAACCTGGAGGCCTATACAGACAGGCCGTGACGAGGCGGTCATGTGGTTGGGTTTACAACCAATGAGAAGGCAGAACAGGAACACTATATAAAGACATTAACACAGGGGTAGTGAGTTCGGAGAGGTAGGACCACTGCAGGAGGAAGGGTAAGGTTTTAGCTCTTAGCTCTGACCTCTTGGCTTTCTTCTTTGCATTGATTCTGTGTTTCTTATTTAATAAGAAGGTTGGTTACATCAACATTTGGCGCCCAACGTGACAAGAATCCATTAAAAACCGCTTGGCTTGGCTTGGTGGCAGGTCCGGTTTCCGGCCTGGGCAGCCCGGCTGCCTAGCTCTGGCCCAGGCCTGACTGACCCGCAGCTGGAGCTACTTGCAACTGCTACAAACAACTCAGGCCTGCCCTGCCGAATAGGACCCCTACCTGTAAAGCCAAGGCTTGACTCGGCTCAAGGGATGTTCTGTATGGCAAATGTGTTGCTGATTAGTCAATAAATAAAACACTGATTGACCATTGGCTAGGCAGGAAGTGTAGGCGGGACAAGGAGGAGAATAAAGCTGGGAAGTGGAAGGCTGAGTCAGAGAGACATTGCCAGCTGCCACCATGACAAGCCGCATGTGAAGATCCTGGTAAGCCACGAGCCATGTGGCAAGGTATAGATTTATGGAAATGAATTAATTTAAGCTGTAAGAACAATTAGCAAGAAGCCTGCCACGGTCATACAGTTTGTAACCAATATAAGTCTCTGTGTTTACTTGGTCGGGTCTGAGCGGCTGTGGGACTGGCAGGTGAGAGAGATTTATCCTGACCGTGGGCCAGGCAGGAAAACTCTAGCTACAGGCCAGCCACTCAGCTACACAGCAAGCCACCGAGTAAGAAACAAAGAAAGGTATATAGGAATCGAAAAGGAAAAGCCCGAGGCAAAAGATAGATGGGTAATTTAAAGTTAAGAAAAGCTGGCAAGAAACTAAGCCAAGCTAAGGCCAGGCATTCATAAGTAAGAATAAGACTCTGTGTGTGATTTATTTGGGAGCTAAATGGTGGACTCCCCAAAAGAATGAAAAATAACAATAACAGTCCCCTGGATCCCGATGGGATGCAGTCTTCCAAGTTCTTCTGACAAGGCGTACCCTTCGGCCCCAAACACTCATCTGCCCAGCCCACAGGACAAGAGACTAAGAGAGCTGGGAGAGAAGCAGGGGAGACACAGCCACAATAAATAATTTGCTGGAAAGTATGTCCTGGGGCCTCCTTCTGCATCTTTTGGTTCTTAGACCGAATATGTAAGCACAGTAATGGTATGCTGAATGAATGAAATCTGAATTACTGCCCAAACTTCCTGCCGTACCCCAAGGCACATTTTGTAAAGGTAGCAAGCTTCACAGGCACAGGGCATGTGCTCAGTTGGAGCCTTTGGAGGGATTTACTCTTCAAAGGACTTAAATGTTCTTTCTGTGTTCTTATATGACTTCATCTGGAACTATTCCCTCAACTTCTCTGTAAGTCCCTGGAGCAAATTCTCTCTTCCTTTGGTAAGAGCACCACTGACATGGAGGTGTGGAGGACCCAGGAACGCAGGACATGGGCAGAAAACACACTTTCAGTTTAGGTTAATTTTCTGTTTTAATCCTCTAGCGTATTTGCTTAGGACTCTTCTCCTGTGGGACACTGTTGCTCCTCAGCTCCCATCAGTGCTCTTCCTACTCCTAGAGGTGGGGACAGGTAATGTTACGCCACCAAGAGCAGGGTGGTCTGTCTTCAGATAAGGCTGGGCACTTTAGCCCTCAGAGTCCCTCTGTAGTTACCCTGGTCTACCTCTCTTTGTTATCCAGCTCCACTGTCTTCCTGTGCAGTCTTTCCCCGGCAGTCCTCGGACTTGGCCACCTGTCACAGAATGACCACTGCCCGGAAGCAGACAGGAGACGCAGAACATTTCAGTCAGTACAGCGCTGTGGCACGGCCAGTCAGAACGCACACACACTGCAGCAGCGTCCTTCAAGCTCAGCCATTTGCGCTGTAGTGAGGGACTTGGCCGAGGTCTGAGGAGGCTAGTGGAGACCTGAGGCAGGTGTGTGTGTGTGTGTGTGTGTGTGTGTGTGTGTGTGTGTGTGTGTGTGTGTGTGTGTGTGGCAGGGGGTAGGGGCACTCAGGTGGTTCCAACAAGTAAACAATATTTCAGCTCCTTTGTCTGTATGTGTTGGCTGTGAGTGGCTCTCTGCTAAAGAACAGAATTCAGAATTCCTGGTTAGCTATCTCAGGAGTGAGAACAGAGGGAATTTACTCTGTGTGTGTGCTAGATGTTTGGAGATTGAGCAAGATAGTCGTCATACATGGCTTGCCCTTCAAAAAGCCATTCTGTCTGCTGCTGGCATGCGCATTACGCCACTCACCTGTGGGTCTCCTTTCATTGAGTCCAGGTGCTATCGAGTCCCTTTCTGTTTTTCTTCTCTTCTCCATACCCAGGCAGCACCCTGGGGCTTAGAGTTGTTGAGGCCAGAAGAGAAGAGACTCAGGCTTGTCATCTGCAGTCCACCGCAAGGATAAAGACAGATGTGCAAAACATGCTCTGCTTCCAGAAACATCCTGTTTCAGAAAAGTGAAGTGGTGTGTAGCCACCGCCAACACTAGCCAAGTGCTGGTCATCCACCTGTTACTGGAGGCCAAGACCATCGGGATGTTCATGAAAGAACTTGTTTTTTAGGGGCTGGAGAGATGACTCAGCAGTTAAGAAAACCGTACTGCTCTTCCAGAGAACCCGAATTTGGTTCCCAGCACCTATAACTGGCAGCTCACAACCACGTGTAACTCCAGCTCCGGGGGATCCAATGCCTCTGGCCTCCAAGGACACCAGCATTGACACCACAACACACACACACACACACACACACACACACACTTCATTCTTGACAAGCTGTTCTGTGACTGTCGTTATGCTAATGACAGCTAACTTATGACTTGGGTTATGTTTGCTGGAAGTTTAAGGATCTGTTTGCATCTTGTCTCCTACTTTTCATAGAGCCTCATTATAGTGCCTGAACACTTGCTACCCATGTGTAGCACCATGGATTTGATCCTGAGCCCTTGAAGAAAACGAAAAGAAAAAAAAAAAATGTCCTGCCTGACACATATAACCACATGGTCCCAATTTTACCTTTATTACTAATTCCGCAAGTGTGACATTGCTCTAGATTCTGATGGGACTGTAATAATTCCCTGGGATAATACATTCCTTGTTGCGGTAGTCTGAATACTTCGGTGGGTCAAGAGCAGAGGTGCCCAGCTAATGAATAACACATCGACGGTTTCCTTGCTCTGGAGAGACAGCCAATGCTAATGCTGCAAAGGGGCCCCTCCCTGGGAGCCGACCACTCATTTTGTTTCGAGGTCAGCACGGGGAAAGTAAATCTGTAGAAAACTGTTTCCTCCTGACATAAATTTCAGTGTTAATGGGCTGTAGCTGCTCCAGCAGCCTGAGCTTCACGAGGACTCAGCGTTAAAGTCGCTACATTTTAGGATGTAGTAGACTAGGGAAGGAAATCTGTTCAGCCCTTGGCATCTGTGACTAAGATGGCAACTAGCCCTTCTGTGGAATCATTCAGTAAACATGTGGTCTCTTTAAGTCTCTGGCTGGTTGGGCCTGGTAGCTCATTAGCTAATTCTTAGGTGAAATTGTTCTCATTCTTAGTCTTAATGGAGTCATAACATGTGATTTTCTTCAGAATGTTAATGTTTCGAGGCTGCTCATATTTCATGTCAAGTTCTTTAAAAAGTATCTGGTATCATATAATCCCATTTCTACCTTCTATGAAAGTCCTTCAGCTTGTGTGTGTCTTCCTTAGTATTCAGCAACACGGCTGGATATCAAGTGACTAGGATCTGGCTCACGATTTCCTAGTCTGGAAGCCTCCATGCTTTCACGGAGTGTGGGGCTTCAGATCCTCAGTCTATTCAGGAGTAACCTGCATCCCGTTAGAAGAGTCTTGAGGTCACGGACTTTGGTTAGAGCTGTCACTCCCAAGTCACTGCCCTTTGCCTTCCCTAAAATCTTGGCTGCCCATCACTTTCCTGATACAATTTGGCTTCCCCCAAACACCCAGTTTTATGAGATTACAGGACTGTTCCCATTGGACTGACATTTACAAACCAGGGATGTTTCATGTCTGCCTCATCCTCTCTCTCCTGTGTGACACATAAAAACGTTAACTATGGCCAATCTTTTAATTAAATCTCTTCTCTCGAGTTAGTCATCCAGAAACAAACATCCTTCATAAAAATACCGCTCCCTTCCTGTCTCCACGTGTTCTGGATACAGTGCACTGATGCAGGGGAATGCTGTGTGAAGCTTTCCCAGATCTTGTTATACCAGTGTAACCCGATTCACTTCCTTCCGCTCTTTACCCCTCAGATAGCACAGTGCACGCTTTGTCTCAGTTTTACCTTATAAGAAGTAACCTTTCAGCCCTTTATGAAGAATGCATTGTATCTGCCTGCAGGCTCAACAATTGTGTCCTTCAGTCTAGCATCTATCAGCTCGCCTATGTGCCTATAATCTCTCTTTCTGTATAGTGGCAGGGAGCTTCCAGAATTTTGCTTTATCTTCATCCTGAAAAGAGCACACAGTGTTACCTTGTCCAAGTTTCTCACATTACATATATGGACAAGAAACCCAGGATGCTGATGTGACTGACTGAAGCTGCCCGATGAATGTTCTCCTCAGTTTACACTTTCAGGGACCCACCGTTATAAGGAGGTACACAAAGCTCCTGACTCGGCATTTCTGCCATGTCCATCCCAAGCCCAACACCCCATGGAGCGGGTTAGATATTCATCTCTCTTCACTCTCAGCCTATGTATTGCCTCTTGACACTCTTAGGCTCCTGACATCATGAGAAAGTGATTCTGGCTTTATGCTTGAGCAGATGACGGGCAAGGCTCTGCATCACAACACTGCTATACACTATTGGGATATATTTCTCCTCCACAGATGGTAAATATCTTATGGCAGTGGTCATCTGACAAGCATGTCAGTCAGCTTTACAGTGGGTGGTGGCATATAACAGTAGAAGTGTCTGTGGGAACAAACGGTCACATCTTTAGAAGAAGCAGGAGAATGGAATGCAGGGACATACACACTCCTCCTAGAATTACTCTCTTGCAGTAATTCAAGGTTTATATGTGAGCTGTCTTATACTCCCAAAGACCCAAGGAGTTCTCATTAGGCCCCGCCTCCCAAATGTCTCACTTTGTCCCAATAAAGACACCCTGGGACCAAGGTTTTAATCACAGTGGACCTTTGTGGGATGCTCAGACTATTCCCAAATCATGGCAAATAGCGCCTGAGATTATAGTGGGTCCTTTAAAATGCTGAACAAATGGATGGCCAAGAGAACTGCTCAGAGAAAGGGGAAATAGCCCGGGAGCCACGTGTGGTAGCACTCACCTATAAAGCCAGCCCACGGGAGGTGAGACAGGAGGTTTGCCCTGACTTTTAGACCAGCCTAGACTACAAAGCAAGTATTAAACTAATGAGAGTCTACAGACTGAGACCCTGTCTGAGAGAGAGAGAGAGAGAGAGAGAGAGAGAATGAGGGAAATATTTGCAATCCATGTGCCTGATAAAGTCCTTCGCTTTGGAATGTATAAAGAACTCTCCAGACAAGAATAGAGCAAACTTAACATTTTTAAATGATTTATTTTTATTTTATGTGTATGAGTTATGGGTGTTGGGTCTGCGTGTACACAGTGTACCATGAGCACGCCTGGTGTCTGAGGAACCAGTAGAGGGTATCAGATGGTTATGCCAGGTGGGTGATGGGAACCAAACTCAGGTCCTCTGCAAGAGCTGTAGTACACCAAAACACTGGACCATTTCTCCAGCTCCACAAGCCCATAATTTTAAAAAATTGCCAACCAACGAAGACTATGGGGAGAAAGCACCTGGAAACACCATTATCACTAATGAGAAGAAAACCGAAGTAGAGTGTTTGAATAACCATGAACCCGGCCTTTGAGTCTATTAGATCTGCTGACCAGCAAGTGCGGGCAGAGATGCTGACCATCTTCAACTTCACACATTTTAGTGCAAATGTAAACTGGTGCAACCTAAGCTGAAAATGATTCCAGAATTCTGTAGTTAAACAGGCATCTACTCCACAATTCAGCAATCTTATACCAAGGTACAACGTAATAAAAACTTACATATTTATATAACCTGTAATAAAAATTATAATGATTTTATGTATAATTTCCAGAAAAAAAGAAACAAGGCCCAGTGGTAGAACACACCCTTAGTATACACAAGACCTGGGTCCAAACTTCGGCACTAACAAAACAAAAGCCACTGTGGTCTAAGACTGGAAGCAGTATTCTTTAACTGTCCTTCACCCAGTGAGTGAAGAAGCCAGACATGACTGCTCATGCCTATAATCCTGGTGCCTGGAAAGCTAAGGCAAGAAGATTGCCACAAGTTCAAGGCTAGTCTGGGCTACAGAGGGAGATTCCGTCTCAAAACAGAGCAGGAACAATGGAAAATATTCTGTATTTTGATAGCAGCCACACAATATGAACTTAAATAGATGAATTTTATTCTTCATAAGTTGTGACGAGTAAGCTTGACTTGGGAAATGTGGTTGTTGGATTTTTTTCCCTTCCTGTTTTGGGGTTCTAGGATTTTGGTCTCTTTTAGATGTCATAAAAGAAGAAATCAGGAGTAGGTAGATGTCACACTCAATTGAGCACCTATCTCAGCTTTTGATGAGAATTTTCACACTGTGTGCCAGATTTATTGGTTAGTCAACTATTAGCTAAATAATTATTATCATGGAACCATTTGCAATATAGATAATGGCCCAGTATTCCAGTCTTCATTAAGAATCTATATTTTAAAAAAATTTCACAGTGTGTGCCCATCTTAGCTAAAAAAAGACTAACATATTCAACAGCTGGTATTGGTTGTGAAAAAAACATACATAGTGCTCATATATGTGTCCTAGACATGTGTAAGAAGCTTTGTGAATAGAGTAGAAATTTATGTTCGTACAGGGGTTGGTAAAAAGTATAAGCAACATTAATTATGTTGATAATGTTGTGTAACATACTAAAATGATAGGGTTTTTTTGTTTTAAAAAGATTGTTTTTTGTTTTTCTGTTTGTTTGTTTTCTTTTGAGACAGGTTCTCACTGTGTGTAGCCCTAGTTGGTTTGGAACTTGCTATGTAGACCAGGCTGGTCTCAAACTAAAAAGGATCCACTTGCCTCTGCCTCCTGAGTGCTGAGATGAAAGGGTTACGCCACCATGCCCAGCTAATTTATAAAAATGTAAACATGAACAAAAAGTATATAGTGAACTTAATATTAAGACCACAAAAATCACAGTTCTTGTTCGTTTGAGTACCTGTTACGACTTTTAACTTTTAAGAGCATAAATGTTATTACCTATATAACAAGTAATACACCCTGGCTATGGAAAGTCTCTGACAAATTCCAAATAATAAGGTATTACTGCTGAAAGCATTGGCTACACATGCACCACTCTTCCATATAGAAATATGTTTGGCATTCTTTTAGAGATGGGCTGGGCTCGTCGTACTGTGCAACATGCTCTCTCTACTTAACAGCATTTCATTATCCCAGATTCCTCTCCATCTGCACCCACTGAATGGGCCTGGCTGCCAGAAACCGATGTAACCACGCCACTGATTTGATAAGTGCCCCACACAGTAGGCAGGCTGTCTTTTCCTAGCATAAGTTTTCTAGGCTAATGGAAGAAAAAAATGTGTAAGTAAGATAAATGTCCCTCAGTGTTTCCCTGGAGTGTCATCTGACCTCCCGAAGACTTGCTGGCATGGAGTGGGCGGAAGAGAGGGGCTCTTTCCTCCAGGAGCTCCTGCCTTGCACTTGCTAGCAGATTTGTTTCTTCAAGAGGCTTAGGAGAAGGGGCGTCCAGGCATTTGAACCAACCAGGAGAACTCAGGATCATTAAGTGAGGCCAGAGCTCTTCTCTAGACCTATCGGGCACTGCCCCTACCAGGTGTTACATTGGCTCAGCTGAATTCAGGGCCAAGGAAACTATTCACACAGCTGCCACCCCACGTGCTTCAGAACTCCTGGCCCTCAGAGCTGGCTGGCTATGCTCCCACTGCAGACCCTGTGACCATGATAACCACTCAGCACTCACACCTGTCATCAGCATTCCTCACCTGAGCAGAGTGCTTAGACTGTGTAGCAGGACAGTGCTGCTTGGGCAGGACAGCATTGAATGGTCAGGACAGCATTTGTGTGGGCAGGACAGTACTGCGTGAGTGGGACAGCAAGGCCTGGGTGGGGCAGTACTGCTTGGGAAGGAGTAGGACAGAGCTGCTCGGATAAGACAGTACTAATTGGGTGGAGATTGGTGTGAGCAGGTGCACAGGTCACACTGGATACCAGTGGGCTTTGAGAAAGAGACACTTTGATATAGTTTTGGTTGTTTTCACTCTTTACTCTTTAGCTCTTTTTGGGGGCCCACCATCCAGCTCCCAAAGAAATACACAGAGAGACTTATTATTATTAGCTTGGCTTGTTCCTAGCCAGCTTTTCTTAACTTAAATTATCCCATCTACCTTTTGCCTCTGGGCTTTTACCTTTTTCTATTTCTGTATATCTTTTCTTTCCTTCTTATTCCACGTCTGGCTGTGTGGCTGGGAAGCTGACCCCTTCTTTTCTCACTCCTTAATCCTCTTCTCCAAGATTTCTATTCCTATTTATTCTCTCTGCCAGCCAGCCCTGCCTAACCTTTCTGCTGCCTTGCTATTGGCTCGTTATTAGACCAATCAGGTGTCTTAGACAGGCAAAGTAACACAGCTTCACAGAGTTAACAAATGCACCATAAAAGAATGCAACACATCTTTGCATCATTAAACAAATGTTCCACTGTAGCTCAAATGTTAAATGGTCTTTAAATAAAAACCCAGGGCCTGATCCTGAGTGATGAAAGATCAGAAAGACAAAGGAACAAGCCATAGCCACCACCTATTACCTTACCAACTCCTCAGCCTGAAAAAGTCCTCTAGCTGAAAGGGGTTCCTCAGCCAGAAAGTCTTTAGTTCCTGTCTCCTCATGCCTTACAGACCTTTCTCAGCTCACCCACATCATTTCCTGTCTCAACTTTTCTAGTGTTGGGATTAAAGGTGTGTGCTACCACTATCTGCTCTGTTTTTCTCCCAGACTGAGTCAATCTCATGTAGTCCAGGGTGGCTTTGAACTCATAGACATCCAGATAGATCTCTGCCTCCTGAGTACTAGAATTAAAAATGTGTGTCACCACTGCCTGGTTTCTATGTTTAATATAGTGGCTTGTTCTGTTCTCTGATCTTCAGGCAGATTTATTAGGGTACACAATATATCACCACATTTCACAGCATAAACAAATATAACATATCTTTAACTAATATTCTACAACATTTCCCCCTTTTTGTCTAAATAAAAATGAAAGGTTTTAAATTTAACATAGTAAAACTATATACAACAAAAACAGTTAACAAGTAAGGATTACATTTACAATCTTTAATCCATTTGTATTTAGCAAATTCAGAGAAAATGTTCTACCATTATCCCATTTTAGTGACTCCAAAGTTTTATACCTAATTTACTTTCTATCATAACTAAGGAAAACTGCAATTCTAATTATTCAGTCTTTAACTCCATCAAAGACCTCAGAAGGATGTAATATTACCTGAGTAAACAGGAAGTGCATTGCAAGCAACTTCCAAAATTCTAGAAATGACAGAGACATCTAACCGCCTGGACAGTCACTAGAAGTTCCTCTACAACATTGGGGCACTCATCTTTGGCCTACAGACCTAGAATATCTGGCAGACTTTTCAGTGAAGCAGGAAATTTGACGGACTTTCCTGCCTTGTATTGGCAAAGTTCATCAGTTGCTTTCCTCTGTGTCCTGCGGAATGTCTGGAAGACTCTTCCATGAAGCACAAACCCTGAAGGACTATCCTGCCTTATTTTGGCAAAGTTCAGCAGTCACTTTTCCTGTGGGTCCTGCATGTCTAGTTTATATGGCATGCAGTCAAGCAGTCAAGGCAAAAGCAATTTCTTGCCCATATGGTCATCACCAGCCTATGCTACAATGCTAGCCTATGCTACAAAATAGACCTTATTAAAAAAAAAATAGAGCAAAATATGATCATTGAAGGAAATCAAAACATAAATAAAAGTGAAAATGGAAACCAACATTGGCTCTTACCACCACCACACAGCAAGTGCTCTTTGCCACTGTCAAGCTTCTCTCCTGCCCAGACTTACGCATTTCTAGTAGGTATGGAATCTTCTGAACTTCCTATGTCCACAGTAAATAGACCCTACTGTCTATATCATACCACAGCTGTCATTCCTCTGGATCTTGGGGGTGGGGCATCCTTCTCCATGTTTACCTCTCCTACCCTTTTGAGGATGGACAAAACAGGCATTTGTGTTGTCCGACTCCTCAGCATCTCCTTTCTCATTCCACCCAAGGTCTCTATCCTATCCCCAAACTCAGCTGTGAGTTTGTTGCGAGCCTAGCACGATGGTTCTTGTGCCCTCAGATCTCCAGAGAAACTAGGAATGTTAAGATTGTCTTTCCAACACATGAAATATGAACCAATGGCTGAGGGGTCACCAACTGGATCAGGCCCTCTGAGTGGGTGAGACAGTTGATTGGCCTGATCTGTTTGGGAGGCATCCAGGCAGTGGGACCAGGTCCTGTGCTCATTGCATGAGTCGGCTGTTTGAAACCTGGGGCCTATACAGGGTCGCTTGGCTCGGCCTGGGAGGAGGGGACTGGACCTACCTGGACTGAGTCCACCAGGTTGATCTCAGTCTGTGGGGAAGGCTTTGTCCTGGAGGAGGTGGGAATGGGGGGTGGGCTGGGGAGAAGGTGAGGGAGGGGAGGGGGGAGAACAAGGGAATCTGTGGCTGATATGTAGAATTGAATTGTATTGCAAAATAAAAATTAAAAAAAAAAGATTGTCTTTCCAACAGGAAAGATGAAAAATCTGTTCTTCCATCCAGAGAGCTGAGAATTGGAAATGATTAGCTGCCTGGCTAATCATTACAGCCAAGACTGGCTAGTAATCTAAATGACTCTTATAGGCAGGGGCTTCCCCAAGCTCCCACAGCCAGGACAAGAGGTGGCTAATAGCCCAAATGACCCTTACATTATCTGTATGACGGAGACCAGGCCAGACCCTTAGGCCCTTAAGCTAGTACAGGTAGCCTATCTCCAGAACCCATCTTCTTGGAGGAAATGACATGTACCCTGAGTTGAGTTTCAATGCAATTATGCTTTGTGCATCAGAGATTGTATTACATCAGAAAACTTTTCTTCCCCCAAACTATACTGGGGTTAAATAATACATTGGGAAAAAAAATCGCCTGTTATTAGACTCCTGAAGTCTGAACCAGGTTGACAAGTTGATCTGCACCAGGTTTTCATTCTTATCTCTTCACGTGGTTCACTTCCCTGCCTGGACACCTGCAGGCCCCCTCATCGGTTTATCTCCAAATCATGAAAGTACACGCCAAGGACAAAACACTCTGAAGAGCAGGCACTTTGCACACTCCTCAATTAGCTGCTGTGCTATCAGGGTGGTGAAGTGTTTCAGTTGTCTCAACAACCTGCTCGGTGGACTCTGAGGAAGGGTCTGAAGAGCGTGGGAATACCATAGATCTGGAGGATGCCGTAAGAGAGTCTATCCTTGCATTAAAATTAGCTGGCTATTGCAGAACAGCATTGAGGCGGGACCCCTCCACAGCTTAGGGCAATGGAAACCACATGGTTTTTGGAGTCAGATATCCAAAGGTTAAGATGCTGACTAGCGAGAATTTAGATTCATGACCCAAGGCAGATTACTTCGCCACCCTGTGCCCCAGTTTCTTTTTGTATGTGTGTGAAAGGAGATAAGGAGGCCCCCTAATTGCTGCTGTAAGAATTAAAATGGAATACTATATATGACTAGTCACCACAGAACAGTCAATGAATGGTCAATATTAATTATAAAACAACCAAAAGTAACGCATATACTTCAGAAGATTTTAGCCAGTGACACAGGCAGGCACATACCATATCACAAGTGTCATTTGGCACATGAACATCTGAACTTGAATAGCAAAGCTCGATTGGTTGTGGGACAAGTTGCTTCTTAGTTGGTTCACCAATAATTGTTTTATTGTCTTTCATGGCTTGATGCAGTACTAGACTTTGGGTATATAGAGGTGAGTAAGTCTCTGCTCTCAAGGTCTTTACAGTTTGGCGGGAAAGACAGACAATGATTTCGTTCTTTTACATGTACATACGTAAGTAGGTTAGCGGCATGTGCACAGATAGCAGCCCTGGGGACAAGCATGTGCTATAGAGATACAACAGGATGCTCTGGTGGAGGATAATTCTAGCTTTACCTTATTACTCTTACGATTGCTCACAGGCGAGACCTAAGTGATGAGGAAACAGCCACATGTAGATGGGGCAGGGACAAACCACCAGTGCAGACTGCAAACACAGGGCCAAGCTTGTCACAAGGAAGCAGCAACATTTATGATGAGGCAGAGGGACAGTGGGTCATAGTGAGGGAAGCAGATGGGACAGCGGGTCATAGCGAGGGAGGCAGATGGGACAGCGGGTCATAGCGAGGGAGGCAGATGGGACAGCAAGCAGGAACCAGAAGATTTGCAGCTGAGGGTGGCCAACACTTTCTCTAAAGGGTCAGATAGTAAACAACAGCTCAGATTTTGCGGGTCACATAGTTTTTGTTATAACTGCTCAAAGCCACCTTGTGATGCCAAAGCACTCATACGTAATGCATAAATGACTGGAGACGTTACAATACAACTGTACTGTCAAAAATAGGCAGAGGAGGGAGGCCTATCTAGTCCATGGGTTGTAGTTCGTCGGTTCCCGATTTAGTCCCCTGTGAGTAACCTGGACTGTGTTCCCAGTGCAGGTTTGAAGGAGGGGAACAAGAGACTCTGGCCTGCAGCTCTAAAGGACCAATCTGCTCTGCAGAGAATGGACCAGTGGGGTGAGCACAGAAGCCGGGATGAGCAAAGGGCTGCTGAGCTAGTCCTGAGGGGATGTGACAGTGTGAAGTCGGTGCATTTGGAGAATGACCACGGCCCCGTTATAGGTGATTAGAACCAAGCTATGTCTGAACTAGATGTGAGAGATGAGGGAAGGAACCAGGGCCATGTCTGGGTTGGAGCGTTAACCACTGGGTCAGTGAGAGCACATGCAGCCAGGTGGGAACGCAGGTGGAGACCTGTGTGCTGAGGTCGTATCAACATTTCATCTCTACTCCTACTAAAGTTTGAGGTGCCCATCAAGCATGGAGGTAGGAATGCCCAGCAGGCCATCGTATCTCAAGGGGCACCCCAGCTAGAGATAGAAGTTTGAGAGTCCTCAGAACCCATGTGCAGGTATCTGCCCACCACCAATGAGGGCACTGCTAAGATGCTGGGTAAGGAGGACCCAGCCAGAACCGTGGGTCCCTCTATGGCAACCAGGCTGGAGAGAAGGGTGGCACAACAGTCAAGGCTGCGGAGGCGTGGTTGAGGCTAGACCATGGTCTAGACGACTGAATAGCACAAAGCCAAGACAAGGAACTGTGCGTGTCAGGAAAGCCTCAGACTGTCAGTTGCCCTGGATCTGCCAAGCCACCCAGATAGGAGGAAGCTGCCCAGAGGGGCTCACGAGTGGAGCTCCACAGCTACTGAGCCATTCAGAACAGTCCAAGTGTGGCTCAATTCACAAAAGCACAAAAATTCAATTTCCTCACACCTCCCCAGCAACACAAAGCCACAAGTTCTAAGTTACTACCACAATTCAGTTTTGAATAGGAATCATTGCAACAAAGGCAAGTTTTACGGGAAGCCAGACGTTACTTAAGGCTACCTGCTTCCCTTACCTCTAGGCTGTAGCAGTCCTAGGCAGAAGGGCCCTTTTTTTTGTTTTTTGTTGTTGTTTTTGTTTGTTTGTTTTTTAAATATCCATGCATTCAAACAGACAAGATAGGATAATCGAATCGTCAACAATTCAAAGCCCCAGGCAGCCTGTTTTATAGGCAGTGGTTTTCTGTCCCACCCTTTAGGTGATTAGCTAGAGATGAGGAACACAAAGAGCATCCTTGTCTGAGCCTTTCCATCCTTTTCCTCACTGCTTTTGGGAATGGTTGATCATAGGAAATGAACAGGCCCTGGGGCACAGAAAAGGGAAGGTTGACCAGAGAGCGTCTCCACAGCCCTAGTCCAGTTGTCCAGGCGACAGCAGGTACATTTCCCACTGTCCCTTTGGCTGAGAAGGGCACCCACCAGTCAGCCACCTGGGCCTACTGTGCGGTGGATTCACATTTTCTGACTTTCATTCAAAGACTTCCTCACTCTGACCCAATTTGGCCTTCCCTGGGTCGGGACTGGTTCCCTTTCTCATTCCAACCCCTCCTTGGCCAGACTGCTTATCTGAGGCCTTGGCAGGTGAATGGTGTGTGAGGAGTACCTGCTCTGTGAGAAGAATTCTGCAGCTTCCCCAGCTCTCCTCAGAGTGTGAGCCCTCCAAGGCCCCCTGGGATCAATGAGCTAAAAATAGCCAGAGGCTTATAAATGAACTGGAACGGTTTCTGCCTCCTTAGTCCTTCACAGTGGTGTGAGGGCATCAGAGGACAGCAGCTTCTGACCTGTTTGTTTCTCCCTACCCCCCACCCAACAGCACTGGTCGTGGGTTACTGATGGCGTTTCTACCCTCTAGATTTCCCATCTCTCCCCCATGCAGGTACAAACTGTCCTGCTTTGGGATACCCCTTGGCAGTCCCCTGGGAGGAAGCAGATTTTGAGCTGCATTTCAAAAGAAAGGTAATGCCACATCAATGTGCTGTAGGTTAGCACTTTTACTGCCTCCAGGCTTCTCCTTCCCCGGGCTCTAGCCCTCCTAATGATGGTCCTTGACAAGCATGGTGCTAGCGCCTTTCCCTGCCCCGCCCCCCAACCGGCGCCTCTCTATCTGCTAGTATTTCCCAAATGCCCTTTTGGTATTGTGCACTGTGCAAAATATACTCTGTTAGGCGCTGAGATTTCACAGACACACAAATGTGGTTTATTTGGAATCCCTCATCTTCCCTGAGAACTAAAGAGCAGGGGAAGGATGTTCCCAGGATCCTTCAGTGTGGTCCATAAGCAGACACAGTCAGGAGCCCAGTGAAGAAGAGGCAGCCAAGGCCATCTCCAGGGACTGCCAACCTCCTAGGGCTATCTACCTTCCTTGGCTGCTTCTGTCTTGTGGTATATCCTGGCACCTCGTAGGTCATTTGGTTATAGAGCACTGTGGTGAAGAACTTGTGTGTTTGGACTCAGACAGGTCGCTTCCAGGTGACCTAAATTCTCTACGCCTAAGTTTCTTCATCTATGAAACAGGGATTGACTCTTCCTCATAGGCTGGTTGTGAAGATGATGTGGGACAATCTATCTAAGTCAGTTGTTCTCTGCCTGCCATAGAATAAACAAGGTATTGTTTTAAAACATAAAGTATTGGTAGGGAATTTGAAGTTTAATAAAGGAAATGGATTATCAATAAGAAGGGAGTTAATAGTTCTCAAATAATGTCAGGCCATGGGTGTGGTCAAGTAGGACAGCGTCAGGTCTGTCAGGAGGAACAAGAGACACCAGCATTTACTGCAGTTTCCATGGTAACGAACAGGGGAAGGTAGGAGAGGGAGGCTGGTCAGTGTGAATAGTTCCAGAGTCTCTGGTCTCAGATGTGCAGGGCAGGTGGACAGTGACCCCGAGCCTGAGACTTTATAAAGCAGGAGATTAAGTGTGTAGGATCTGGGTTGGTTCGTTGGTTTAAATTTGCAAAGCATAGTTCTCAAGAAGTCCTTCACTGGCTCTAGGAAGTGATTGACTCTTGGAGGTCAATCTCGCTAGAGCACCTGCCCCAGACACCAACATGTTGGAATACAGAGAGTAAACAGCCTGGTGACTAAGAGTCCTTTGTAGTTTTCAATATGTGTATACGGGTATGAGGCTTAGCGAGAACACTGGGAAATCTGTTATATTAATCCATGAGAGTCTATTAAAGGATATCAAGAATTTATTAAGATATAAAATGGGGATAAAACACTCATGGATACAGAACAAAGTAAACAGCCATCACTGTCCTCCTGCAGCCAGCCCCATATTGTGAGAGAAGCAAAGGTCTATTGTCTGTCTGTCTGTCTTTCCTTCTTTTTCACTCTGTATTTATTTATGGAGCTGGTCTTTCCTTAACTAACACAGCTTCCTTTGAGGCTGTATTTCATTTAGATACATATTGGTTGATGTACACATTCAGCAACTCTGTAAGACACTCCCCCACCCTCAACAGTACATCGGCATGAACTAAATCAAGTACTACTGAACCTCGAGGGTAATTGTGAAGGAAAACTTACAAAAGGCAGTTTGCAGGACAAGAAGAGAGTGGAGTTTAAAAGAGGATCGAGTCTGCTCATTCCAAACACTTGGCTGAAAGACGGCTTAGTGTCCTTCCATACACAGCCATCACCACTTCCCTATGCTCCTTCCCAGCTACTCCATGTCTCCAAGTTCTATGAGAACATTCTCTGAGAGCCACACCAGACACAGTGGTATAGACCTATAATCACAGCATGTGGAAGGCTGAGGCAGGAAGATCAGAAGTTCAAAGGCAGCCTGAGCTATATAACAGGACTCTTGCTTCAAAACAGCAAAAATAAAACCAACAACCAAACCTACCTGGGAACCTTAGTCTGTGATTGTCCTGCGGTGCCTTCTCCCAGGATCTAACTGATCAGGCTGCACAGGAACTCCAGACAGAACCTCTTACACAAACCTTCCTCACGCTTCTGAGACAAGTAGCTCACACTCAGATGAGACACACAGACAAATGCTTCTCTAATGTGGCCCAGAGCCCATTTTTCCACATCTGGCCAAGCTACCTGGGTGGCTGTCAGAGCCCACAGGCAGCGTTCACTGGCCCTGAGCGTAGCATTGAACTCGTGGTAAGTATTTCATGAATGTGATGGTGCCCTCTGTGCTGGACTAAAACCTAAGTAACTCTCGGTGTTTCTATGGAAAATGTACTCTCGCTACTTTTGGAAAGAAAACCCAGTCTTAGACTGTCTCCACAGGTATACCAGACACCTGGGTACAGTGTAAAGTTTTTCTCAAGAGCCTGAAAGATGTCAAATAAAAGATTGCTCTGACCAGTCACCCTAAGACCAAGTAGCTCGCGCCAGTGACCTGGAGGGTGGCAGGAGAGACAGCCCTGCATTTAGGTCAGCCAGGTTTGACTGGCACTCAACTGAGCGTGTTAAGTCACTTTCCCAAGTTTACATGCTCCTCACACCTCAGTTCTTCTCTGTGTACTTGTGCATGCACACAGCTGGGCACACGAATGTGATTATAACAGTTAATATTGGTTGTTAATTTGTTGGGTTCTAGACTCACGTAGTAGATGAGTCTCTAGACTATGATAGTTGGGGTAGAAAGACCCACCTTAACTGGGGTGGTACCAGACCATGGGCTAGAGTCTGGACTGCATAGAAATGAATAGTAAATGCTAAGCACCAGCACCTACACTCTGCTTGCTGTCTGTGAATACAATGTGACCAGCTGCCCCACGCTCCTGTCACTATACCTTCCTGTTGGGACCACGTAGTTTGAGTCTGGAACCCTGAGCGGGGGAGCTGTGAGGAAATGAAGAAATTACAAACACTAAAGAAAGAGTGAACATGTAGATGCAGAAAAGCTGGGGTCATGTGGGCTAAGGGACTGATGGATCTCCACCCACTACCAATGCAATCCAGAACTTCAGCGTGTTTATTACGTACAGCACAGAGGGAAGGCGGTGTTAGCTAGTCTCCGTGGGAAGTTTCTGTAGGTGAGCGGTCTCAGGCTGTAAACATCTGAGAAGAGGAAGTTGCAATTGATGGTTTTTGTACACCGGGAAAGGCTTCTCTGTTTTCCCATGGGTCTGAGGCCTTGGTCCTTGCCATGGCTGTACCCATGTCAACAGCACACATTCATTCAGGACTTCACTCACTCAGGGCTTTCTCTGCTCCCTGAACTTCCTCCCCCTCCATGATGAACCATGTCTTTGAATTATGAGGCAAAATAAACCCTTTCTCCAAAAAGTTGCTTCTGTCAGGGTGTTTAATCACAGCACCAGCAAATGTAACTGATACAATGATGTGTGTCTGTGTTTGAGCAGGTATGTATACGTGTGCAGGCAGTTGTGTGTGTGTCTCTGCAGAGGTCAGACATGCGTGTCAGGCTCTTCCTCCTCTTCCTCAGTTGCTTTCCAGCTTGCTTTTTGAGAGCAGATTTCTCCCTAAGGTTGAGGTTCATCCATTTGGCTAGGTTGGAGAGGCAACAAGCTGCCAGAATCCACCTGTCTCTGCCTCCCCAGCACTGGGAATTAGAGACACCTGACTTTAATGTGGGTTCCAGGTCGTGAAATTAGAATCTCATTCTCATGCTTGCCTAGTAAGTCCTTTATCAGCAGAGACAATTCTAGACCCACATGTTCTCAATTCTTGACTATCTGCCTACCTCTTTACCATTACTTGCTGAATATTTATAAAAATTGACACGTTATAAAGTGTAGGATATTGGAAAGTAAACTTTTATATAAGGAGAAAATATGTGCAAGAAAATCAGGAAGGATCCTGGACCCAGACAGAAGGCGGTGCCCCCTGGCCAGAGGTCAGCTGTCAGAGGACCTGCAGCAGATGCAGAGATGGAAGGTGAAGGACAAGGAGCCGGGTAGAGCCAGCAAGATGGCTCAGAGGGTGAATGTCACTTGCAGCCATGCCTGACAACCCTAGTGTTATCCCCCAAATCCACATAATGGACGGAGAGAACTGACTCCGTCTAGCTGTCCTCTGTCCCCACATGCACACAGTGGCACGCCCCACACCTACACACATTCGTGCACACAGTGACAAGCCCTACATCCACACACAGGCATGCACATAGTGACAAGCCCCACATCCACACACAGCATGCACACAGTGACAAGCCCTACATCCACACACAGGCATGCACACAGTGACAAGCCCTACATCCACACACAGGCATGCACACAGTGACAAGCCCTACATCCACACACAGGCATGCACACAAATAAAGGTTTTTAAAAAATGTAAAGAACCGGCAGGAAGGCGATGCTTGCTGGGTGTGTATGTGTGTGTGTGGCAGGGGGGATTCATGAAGAAAGATGGATGGAGGGCAATGGGGCCACACCTAGGGAAGGAACTCTGAGGACTAAGAGAAAAAGGTGTTATAGGGACAGGAACTGGGCCAAAACTGCAGGACAGCCAAGGTTGGAGGAGACTCAGGCTGTGATCAAAGATCAGGGAGCAGAATAGGATGGAGGACGGGAGACGTTGAGGCACATTGTAAGATGTGGGAAGGATGCTAAGGACAGAAAGGGTGAGGTGTGGGGTGTGGTGAGAAAGCTGAGGAGCTACAGTAGAGCCTTGTGGGTTGCAGAGGTCCTGAGGGTCAGATGTGGACAGCATCCTGAAGGACTGTCCTCTAGGACTGGACGAGAGCAACATGGTGCTGGCAGCGGTCAGGGAAAGAGATGCTGTGTTGGCAGCTGCATCTCATCCTCAGGGAGATGCCACACTAACATATCCCCAGAGCTTCTGTCACCAAAGGGGCCACTGGGCAGAGACAAAGGTGAATGAGAAGACATATGGGGCAGACACCAGCTACGATCATTCCCAGCACCAGTGATGGGGAGCAGGGAAATACCAGCCATCTGGTCTACCAGGGAGAAGCCTGCCCCATATCCAACTACATAAGAGGTAGCAGGAGCTCAAAAATCATTTGCGGGGTGAGTCAGCGCCGGAGTGAATGAGTGGTAAGTGACAGGTATGCAGATGGTGAAGGTGACTGAGTCAGACCTAGCTCAAAGTCATCCTTCACCTTTGAATATGGACTAAGAACACTTGCTCAGATGTCAAGCCCACGAGGGAACACACCCATGTGTCTAAGGGGGGGGGGAGATTTTATTAAGCTGGATGTAGATTCCATGTAACTACAATAGTCACATGACACCTTAGAATATGCGTATCCCTTTTCCATCTTTAAATACCAATTTTGAAGTTAAATTCATTTTTCATATCTTTGTAAAATCAACTTTTTTTGAGTCTTCCAAGTTGATACTGCACGGTTATTAAGAATAATAGTAATATAGGCTAGTGAGATGGCTCAGGGGACAAAGATGTTTGCTGCACACATCTAGGGACCTTAGTGCAGTCCTTGGAACCCAAATAAAGGTGGAGGGAGAGAACTGATGCCCCAAAGATGTCCTCTGACCTCTACAGGTATGCCATAGCACACACATGCATACACACACGTCGTCATGTACACGCACAATAATAATACATTTCAAAATTAGAAATAATAGTAACAAAATCATATAAACAATATTTAATAAAGTAGTAAAAATTATAGCATGTTTTTCTCTATGTCAGATATTGCACCTTAATATGTATTACATGATTTGGTTTTGACCATCATGTGAGGAAGGGTCCAATGGAGACTCCTTCAGAGGAGTGAAGTTTTTGCCCAAGTTTACACAATAGTAAATATCAGCACTTGGCAACGGGGCTGTTACAGCCTGAGTATGAAATGTCTCCCATAGGCTTATGTGTCAAATGCTTGGTCCTCAGCCGGTGATGCTATTTTGGAAGGTTCTAGAAACTTCTTAGGAGGCAGGTCTCAGCTAGAGGAAGCAGGTCACTGGTGGTGTGCTTTCGAAGGTTCTATCTAATCCCTGGTTCCCTTCTCTGCTTTCTGTCTCCCATAAGGTGTGTAGCAGCTACCACATGTTCTATTTCTATGATGATCCCGGCTATCACAGGCCCAGAATTAGTGAAACCATGCATAAGGCCTCAGACCCCTGAAACCGTGAGACAATAAGTTCTTCTCCTCTTTGAGTGGTTTTTGTTTGTTTTGTTGTTTTTGTTGTTTATTGTGGTAAGGACATTATAACTAAAAAGGAGTCTTCACATTCAAGCAATAGCCACCCTTCTTCCCATGACCTGTTTTCAACTCCAAGGGACATTCCCTCCGCAGTATGGCCCCACCTGAAAAATTCTGAACAGTAGTGACAGAATATTGAACTGGGAGCTGAGGTTTTGGGCTGACCTCTCTAAAATCTGTCAACTGTATGCCTTTCAGCAACAGGTCATGTGAGCGCACGCCACTGCAAAACAGATCTGACCATATCTGCACAATGTATGTCATGCCCACCCCACCCCCCATTGCAGCTGCTAAAGAAATCAAATCATGCAGGTGGCACCACTTTACAAAATAAAGAAACCGTTGGCCTTACGGAATTATCCCTGTGTCTATGATTTGGGCAGGTGGATATGTGGCCCAGACTCAAGCTGTTGCTATGATGATTTTGTTGTGAAGGAACAGACTGGCTCCTTTTCCTTCTGCTGTGAACCCTGGCTCTGGATCTGTCCTTCAGACTCCAGTAGTGGCTCTGTCTCAGTGAGGACCACTGGAGAGCTCTGAGTCAAATTGCCCTGGAGAAGTTGGTCCTTGGGATGTCAGAGATAAAGGCAAGCCGGGAGAAAAGTCCATCTTTTTCTTTTGGCAAGGATGGAGAAGCTGCTGACTCTGAAGTCTTGTCTGTCTCTCTCCTGACTCCATCTCTAGGTGAACCCTACATGGTGGCTTCTTTCTGTTAGCATAATAGGACACCCTGACACTGACCTGTGGACATTACTACCTAAGACAGCTTCCTCAGATCCCTGTACCCGGTGACTTTGCAGAAACTGGAGGCCATCCACCCATCCACTGCCCAGGGGAGCCTGTGCTGGTCCATGAAGACCCACAGGCTTTGGCCCTGTTCTTTGGGGAGGCAGCCTTTATCTGAGGGTGGACATGGATGTCACCCTCAAGGGACACTTGGTGTGTTTGGTTAGAAACTTGACTTCTTAGATTTTTAACTATGTATCTTGACCTCTCTATTTTCTTTTTCTACTTACAGGGGGGTAGGGGAAGTGTTTCCAGACTATTTTAGGTGAACTTGCTGAAAACGAAAAATGAAAAGAAAGAAGGAAATGAATGTGGAGACGTCACAGCTATTTTTAGCTGGCTCTCCTCTCCCTGTAGGCCATAGGCTCTATTTGGGAACCTTGTGTCTTGGTGGGCAGCCAACCTTGCGCTTTTTCACAGAGCGGTCGCTGGCATAGGGCAAAGGCTTCTGGTCCTCTTCACCGCTTTTATGGTGACAGCCCTAACCTCTGCTCTGGCTCAGTGTTCATGGCCTCCAGCAGCTCGGCTGCTTCTCTGCTGGGCTGAAATGATGCCGTCAGGACCTTGGCTCTGCCCCCAGGCTCAGGAACATCAGAACACAGCAACTTCTAGCAAATTAATGATATTGTATCCAGGTCACATTTTATGAAGAATCATTCATTAGTCACTGGCCTGAGACTCCTTGCAAAATGTGATCATATGACCTGCTACCTGCTCTGGGATCCTTGCTCCTAAACACAAACCCAGAAATTCATGAGAGGTTCATTCAAGCAGAAACTATTTGGTTTTGAGATGGCTCATCATGAAAACTGGGGAAAAGGACATGCATAATCAATGGAATGGAAATCTACCAGGGACCAAACCGAGTAGATCTGAGATCTGAATCAGGAAGGGTCAGTATTGGTTGGTCAGGAAGGGACTCCATGTGGGAGATGATAGGGACTAACGCAAGATGTCACCGATCGTGACAGTGAAGGGACCTGGTACAATCTCACTCCCAAAAGGAGTCTTGTGAGTAATGAAGCCCTGGTTTCCAGTTCTAGCAAGAAGCTAATGGGGTTTGAGGCTCAGGGGATCAGATATCTCCCAACACATAGAAATATGCACCCAGAACTGTGTGGCCAGAGGGATCGTGTTTCCTGTGCTTAATGGAAAGTGCACTTTTCTTTTCCTAAAGTGAAGAAGCTCTTTGCTCTGAACCTAAAAACCACTCATGCTCATTGCAAAGAGAATCACCGCAATGCCACCACCATTTCTTGGGGTGCCGTAGACACATATGTGCCCAAATGCGCAGAAACATGAGCACGAGGTTCTCGGGAATGGGTTTCAACCGTGGAACACTCTGTTATTTACTTTTGGCTAAGAAAATGACAGGGTCCAGGGAACAAGAGGAAGCTCTTTCCTGATGCCATCTAACTCAGCAAGAGGAAACACACCTTCGGCCTGCAGCCAGCTCCTTCCTTCTAGAAATGTGCTAACCCCTGTTCACTCACCTCCCCCTCCTAGTCTCATCTGAGACCCACTCCAGGGCTGGGTGGCAGCAGGCCATTCACTGAGCCTTCCCTTACGGTGACTAGAGCTCCTCCCTGCTCTGGGACCTGCGATCCACCTGGAAACTAAATCTTCAGAGTCAGGGAACCTGGAGAATGGGGGTGGCTATGGTTTAAGGGACCCATTTCAGCTCTCACTCCAGTGGCCCTCGTGGGAGAAGGTGAGCCTCTGAATGAGGAAGTGAGAGTAGGATGTGCTGCTCTTTCAAGATGCTGCTGTCTCTTCCCCTGAGCTATCCTGCGATGCTGGGGTCACTCCTGTGATGCTGGGCTCACCAGGAGTAGCAGTACTTAACAACGGGTAACGGTCTGCAGGTTTAAGTTAGTATGTACAACAACCTTACTTTTTTTCCCCTGGTTTTTCAAGACAAGGTTTCTCTGTGTAGCCCTGACTGTCCTGGAACTCACTCTGTAGACCAGGCTGGCCTCAAACTCAGAGATCCGACTGCCTCTGTCTCCAGAGTGCTGGGATTAAAGGCGTGTGCCACGACCACTACCATCAGGCTTTAATTAAACAAACAAACAAACAAACAAACAAAAAACTTTTGTTATTCTCACATCTCAGCTGAGAAATTTGAACTCAGACTGGGGAAGAGACAACCTCAAAAGTCCATGTCCATTTGACCCCAGAATCCAAGTGCTCAGTCATTGTGCTTTTCCAATTGCCTCAGCAGCAGCAGCAGCCTGGTTTGTGATGGTGAGACTGGGTCAGTGTGAGTGGAACAAAAGATGCCCAGATTCAACATTGCTTCTGGGTATATCTATGTGATATTAACTTCCAAGTCTGTGGTCTCACATGATCGCCTCAGTGTGGTTAGGCTTCCTCCTAAGTGTCTTAGGGTTTTACTGCTGTGAAGAGACACCATGACCATAGCAACTCTTATAAAGAAAACATTTAATTTGGGTCTGGCTTATAGTTCAGAGGTTTAGTCCATTATCATCATGGTGGGAAGCATGGTGGCATGCAGGCAGATATGGTGCTGGAGAAGGAGCTAAAAGTTCTACATCTGGATCTTCAGGCAGCAGGAAGAGAGAGTGAGCCATTGGGCCTTGGTAGAGCTTCTGAAACCTCAAAGCCCCCCTATGCCCTCTCCCCAATGACACAGTTCCTCCAACAAGGCCACACCTCCTAATAGTGCCACTTCCTATGAGCCTATGCGGGCCTTTTTTTTTTTTTTTTTTTTTTTTGGTTTTTCAAGACAGGGTTTCTCTGTGTAGCTTTGTGCCTTTCCTGGAACTCACTTGGTAGTCCAGGCTGGCCTTGAACTCACAGAGATCCACCTGTCTCTGCCTCCCGAGTGCTGGGATTAAAGGCGTGCGCCACCACCGCCCGGCTATGGGGGCCATTTTTATTCAAACTGCCAACACCAAGTAACTGAAATCCTACATGAACAGAAAGGTGAGGTAGGAGCTCATCCCTTTGCTTTCTGCTACCTGCTTGAGTAGGACACTGACCTCCTATTCCAGGTTGAGATTCATACCACGGGTTCTCCAGTTCTTAGGCACCAAGCATGCACTGGACTACACAATGCTCTTCTTTTGGATGGACTAGGAAATAAGGGCTTTCACCACATAAAATGCATCTTAAGTTTATATGAAGAATCTAATTCAGATTCAGGACGGCTGCTCTATTGGTTTGAATCATATGATATTGCCATTATGTAGGTTAAAAATTATTAAATATAGGAAATTTTGATTGACTCAATCTAACACATTCACATCCCATTTTTAAAATCAATGGTAATATAGGATATATACTTTTTTCCACCTTGTTTTTCTTTCATATAAGAAAAGAACATTTGTTAGCTCTTTTTGTTAGACAAACATCCAATATGTATATAGATATATCAGTTTTTTAATGCATAATGATTCAATAAAAGTTGAAGGTTATTGTCTTAGTGTATTCATGAGGCTATAACAAAGTACCACAGAATGGAAAAGTAATAAACAGCAAACTTTGACTTTATTTCTACAGTTTTAGAAGCTGGGACATTCTGATGAAGTGTCTTGTAAGGGCTTCTTCCTGGTTCTCAGAAGATACTTTCTGTCTGGGTCCTCTTTCTGGGGTTGGGGTGGGAACCACCCCCACATAAGTGTGCTCATCCCATTCTTGAGAGATCTACACTCACGACTTCCCCAAAAGCCCAACCTTCCGTTACTATCACATTGCATGGGGGTAACAAACGTTCAGTTATTAACAAGTAGTTTACATAAAGATTGATAAAGGAACAGATAAAGAGTATACTCCATGTCCTTCTTTGCTTCTGTGATAAACACCATGACTAAAAGAAACTTGGGAAAGGAAAGGATTTATTTGGCTTAAGGGTTATAGTTCCTCATGAAGGGAATTCAACGCAGGAACCTGGATGCAGGAATTGACACAGAGACCATGGAGGAATGCTGCTTACTGACTTGCTCTCCAGGGCATTCTCAGCTGTGTGTTTGTTTGTTTGTTTGTTTGTTTAAAATACAAACCATGACCACCTGCCGAGGGGTGGCATTGCCTGGGGTCCTAGGGTGGGCTGGGCCCTCCCACATCAATCACCAAGCAAGGAAATGCCTCAAAGGCTTGCTTACAGGCCGATAGGATTGAGGCGATTCCTCAACTGGAGTGTCCCTCTTTCTGAGTAATTCTAGTTGACAAAAACTAACCACCACACTCCACTTTTCTCAAACAGAGAGAAATATAAATTAAAACCTCCATGCTGTGCTATTTTTCCCTACGATCAGTTTGCAGTTAAACTCTGTCAGTAAAACTGAAGGGAAGACTAAGTCACATGATAACAGGAAAGGAAGTAGTGGAGCCAGTGTGGAGTACAGTGTGGAGCCAGTGTGGAGTACAGTGTGGAGCCAGTGTGGAGCCAGTGTGGAGTACAGTGTGGAGCCAGTGTGGAGTACAGTGTGGAGCCAGTGTGGAGTACAATGTGGAGTAAAGTGTGGAGTACAGTGTGGAGCCAGTGTGGAGTACAGTGTGGAGTACAGTGTGGAGTACAGTGTGGAGTACAGTGTGGAGTACAGTGTGGAGTACAGTGTGGAGTACAGTGTGGAGCCAGTGTGGAGTACAATGTGGTGATGTCTACTAAAACAGAACACTGAAGTCATAAATCCCACATCTTGGAACGTACCTTTTAGATAGATTCACACAAGTGTAAATAATACAGTCACAAAGGCGATTTACGGTATTTGATTTGTAACCGCTAATATGTGGAAATACCACAAGTGCCCACCGACACAGAGAAGCTGTGAAATACGCTGTGGTGAATCTGAGATCTGATGTTGAGAAACATGTTGCTTGGATATGTTAAACAGAAACAAGGTGAGAACTCTAAGTACACCCCAGAGCTTTGTTTTAAGGGAGAAGGAGGAAGAAAAATGGAAGAGCATTTGAGAGACTAATGGCAGGAGCTAGCTAGAGTGGGTGAGAATTGTGCTGATGTGGACTGAGGGTCACAGACAGTTTGCTGCATATAGTTAGATATTGTAATTTATGGACTATGTAAACTACTAAAGGTTCACAGTTGAACTGAAAAGATAAGTAAAAAGTAAAACAGAAAAACACACCAGAAGTCCCAGCCCTACAAGTTTGCAGCAACAATCCTTCCTGTAATCAGGTGGTGACTGCTTGTCTCCCCAGGCAACCGCAGATCAAAACCACTGACCTCTACAAACCACAGGCGCAGATCCATGTCACACAGTCCTGACAGAAATAAATTAAATTATTTTGTGGGAAATAATAACAT
This sequence comes from Peromyscus eremicus, assembly GCF_949786415.1. Taxonomy (NCBI): domain Eukaryota; kingdom Metazoa; phylum Chordata; class Mammalia; order Rodentia; family Cricetidae; genus Peromyscus; species Peromyscus eremicus. The sequence goes on from NC_081428.1 coordinate 71,363,737, forward strand.
AATTAAGAAAGAGGAGAACTTGAGGCAGGTCTTTGCAAGAGAAAAAATCATAAGCTCATTAATTTTCACAAGTTAGTAGAGTGTTAATTAAATATCCTGTGACTGAAGTAAAGTTTATTTTTTGAAAGAAAGTTGTCAAGAGGGAATAGGAAATCGTATTAACCCACTGAGATGATTTGAATCTGCGTGTCCTCTCCCAAAGATCCAAATATGAGTTCTTGGCTTGAACTACAGAACCATGGTCCTGGGCGTTAGTAGCAAAAGGGCCTGTTGGCCAGGAGTGGTGACACATGTCCACATCTGAGACAGGAAGATCAGAATGGAAAGGTCCTTGGCTAAACAGTAAATTTGAGGTAAGCCTAGAGTACATGAAACTCCGTCTCAAATGTTGCTAAAAAAAAAAACAAAAAAAACAAAAAAAAAAAACCCTGTGGAGTCTTTAGCAGTTGGGCCCCAAGGAAGGTCTTCAGGTCCTGGAAGACATTTACAGCATCTGCCTTCTGGTTTGAGATATGAGTATTCCATCAGATAAACATCCCTACCATGTTGTGTCTGTCAACTTCCCTAGAAGCCTAAATGAATGCAACTACCTGATCTTGGCTTCAACCCCAGAACCATGAGCCAAACCAAACCTCTTTACTTCATAAGTAGCATATGTCCGGTATTTCATTATAGCAATGAAACGCTAATATATTGACCAGTCGTGTGAAATACACTATGTATGAGAATGTATTTGACATTCTGGTATTTCCACGTTATGATGAGCTTCAGTTACGTCTCAGTTCTTTCTTCAAGTTTTATACTCACAACAGTCTACTGACATCCCTAGATATCTCACCAAGTCCCCAAAACAGCCTGTTTAAAGCTAATTCCAGCATAGTCATGTCTACAGTTGGTGGTCTCACTATCCGTGGTTTCAGTTACCTGTGGCCAATTGGCCCAAAAGTGTTAAATGCAAAATGCCAGGAAAAAAAAAACAAATTTATAAGTCATAAGTTCAGAAACCATGAGAACTACTACAAATTAGAAAAAAAAAAAAGAGCGAGGCAAAAAAAAAAAAAAAAGCCTTTAATCCCAGCACTTGGAAGGCAGAGGCAGGCGGATCTCTGTGAGTTCGAGGCCAGCCTGGGCTACATAGTGAGTTCCAGGACAGGCTCCAAAGCTACACAGAAAAACCCTGTCTCAAAAAACCAAAAAACAAAAAACAAAAACAACCCCCCCCAAAAAAAACAAAAAAAAAGAGCGAGGCATCATAGTCCCCTGTAGTCCCGGCACGTGGGAGGCTGAGGCAGAAGGATTTTGAGTTCTAGGCCAGCTTGGGCTACAGTGGGAGGCTTTTCTCAAAGAAGAAAAGACAAAGGAAAGGCGAAGGGAGGAGGGAGAAGTTCATTACCATCCAGCAGCTCAACGAAGCTTCAACCACCTGCCTCTGCTCAACCCAGGACTTGATCTTCTTACCGCGTGTGCTAGCACCCCCGCCAAGCACTCTGCAGCCTCCTCAGCTACCAAAGTGACTATCCGAGCTTCACAGTGTTTGTCTTAGCATAGTCATTGTTTGACTTAATAGTCGCCCAAAGTGCAACAATAACAATGACAGCAATTCGGAAATGTTTCCTGAAGTGAAAGAGATGAAAGTTCTCTGCTTTAGGGGTTTGGTGTTATTTGTGGGTCCAGGTATCTACTGCAGGTCTGGGAATATTTCTCTGCAGATGCCGGGGGTGGGGGGGGAGTGGGGGGGGTGGGGGGGGTGGGGGGGTGGGGGGGGTGGGGGGGTGGGGGGGCACGGGACGGACGACTGAACACATCTTAGAAGTCGCTTCTCCATGCATCTGAAGCAGGGTCATTTCTTCCCCTTCTTTCTTTGAGCCTTCAATTACAAAATCTCAAAGACCTCAGCTGCTTTCGTGTCTTCCTAAGTCTCCTCATCCTCTTCTTACACGCGCCCACCACCATGGCCACCAGTCCTTTCCAGCTGTCCCCTGTGTTATAGTAATCACTGCCTATGTTGTCTTTCTGCCTCCAGCCTGTCCAACCCATCCCCCAAACACATCTTCTAATTAGTGTCCAAATGACTCTTTTAAAAAGTAAGAACAGGGCTTAAAGAGATGGCTCAGTGGTTAAGAATAAAGAGAAATCTTGCAGAGGACCCAAGTTTGGATCCTACCACCCATCAGGTGGGTCACACCGGCTTGTTACTTCAGCTCCAGGGTATGTAACACCCTCTTCTGGCCCCCACGGGTACCTGCATCCACGTGCACATACTCCCACATAAATAATTGAAAATAATTATTTAAAATAAATAAATAAATCTAGGTAGCTGTGTTGCGCTTGTGACCCCCTTGGGGCTGAAGAGACACCAGCTCCCCTGACAGCAGGAAGTCAAAGCCACAACCTGAAGGAGGCCCAGGCCTTCTGTGCCCCTGTCTGTCAGAGAGACAATCCTTCCAACTCCAAGACAATCATGAGTTTTGGCTGGACCTTGGAGCACACATCAATATAGTGTGGAGCCAGGCAAAAAGCACAGCTGTGGGGTTGAAACAGATTATTAAGGAACTTAGTGGCTTGGCCATATCCCTCCAACACATGTTCTACAGATCCATTTGGGGACTATGGACCCTAATGACAGCCTATATCAAGGTGGTATATTATTTTGACAGTTCATTTTCCAACAGACTATCCCTTCAAACCCCTACAGGTTGTGTTTATAACAAGAATTTATCATGCAAATGTTAAGTGTAATGGCAGCATTTGTCTTTATATTCTGGTCATAGCGGCCTCCTGACTTGACTTTAAAGTTCGTTTATTCATTGCTTACTGCTGTGTGAGCCAAACACAAGCCAGAGATTGCATGAATCCATAACACAGAGTTATGTTCAAGGCATCGTCTGGGAAATAGACTCAGAAGTATGCCATGTGATGTAACCTTCACGTCAGAAGAGCCTGCATCTCAGCTCTAATAAACCTCACTGCTCCTTTTTAAGTTTTCTTATCCAGCTGCTCCCCCACCAGGCTTCATCTTTTTAAATTTGAATTTTTGTTTACCTCCCTCCATTCACTCATAAGCTCATACTCGGGTTCTTCCAGCTTTAGACAATAATTGCTTTTTAGAAACAGCAAAGAAGTGTAAGAGTGATGCCTAACAGTCAGAATTTCAAAACAAAACAAAACACGTGAGTGTGCGTGTTATGTGGCCAGTATCTTCACTCTCACTTGGTTGTGAGACTGAAGCATCCTTCTCCAGTCAGACTCGCTTGTGAAGCCATCTGTTGGAGAGAGTGATGGATGCCCAGCTGCCTTGTCAAAGGACGCCGAATCATTCTGTCAACATGCATTCCTGTTGAGACTTTTTTCAGGGGTGATATGATATGTTTCATGCTTATAACTGACGTGGTTAGAGAGTTGGCATTGTTTCATGCTCATAACCAATGTGGTTAGAGAGTTGGCACTGGGTCTAGAACATCGGCAGAACAGAACATGTGACGTATTTTATGCACGTCAGTAAAGGAGTGTGCTGCTCTTGGTCTGCAGAGAATAGAAACACCCTTTGAATTCCAAAGTAGGGCTTCAAAACTTTTTGTCACTTACATTGTTGGAGGGCTTGGAGCTATTAGTCTATCTTCTAACACTGTTTAACCGTTGAATGTCAGGCTGAATAACTTCTGCACATGGTCTACAGACAAGTGATCAGCTGATGGTTCTGCTAATAACTGATTAAGTTTTTCCATTTAACAAAAATGCAAATCCGTTTCTGTCACCTTCCTACTGAAGCTTTGTAATGTGTCCCATTGTGCATATGCCAGGGTACAAATTCCTTACTGTAACCTCTAGAAGAGAGTGAGTAGACAGTCCAGCATCCCCAGCACTATTCCAGGTTAGCCCCTTTATCCTGAGATCTAGCTGGGTACCCTACCTCCATCCCCACCATCCTGGTTTGAATTATAAATTAGGGCCTACTTAACCTTACATTTTCCCACAATGACTCTCGCCTGACTCTACAGCTTCACCTCTGACTACTTAGTCATAAGACTAGAGATATTATAACTATTTTTCAACTGAGAAGACGATCCAGTAATGCTAAACTCTGGGTCACTCAGTTGATACATGCAATACATCTCACCTTTGGGCTTGTTCTCCTACTGCCTCTTTATTTATCAGCTTTCAGTTATGATAACAAAAATAAATTGACCAACTCAGGAGAAGGAAAGCCTTCCTTTCCTCTTGGTTTCCGGAGCTTCGGTTCAGAGTTGTTTGGCCTTGTGGAAGGAGCAGAGCAAGCAGCCTACAGACAGATTAGCATCCTTGCCTTGTTGCCCTCTGGCTATGTGACCTTGGCCTTCCTACTGAGTGTCCACCCCTCTCCTGCAGCCATTGCTGTCTCCCCACCCACCTGGCACTCACTGTGTGTTTTAAGAAACACATACTTGAGAGTACTCTTGGTGATGTACTCCACAACACATTGTGTTGTAATGTGATCGGTTGCTTAATGCAATTTCCGTTTCCCCACTCTTGTCAGCCAGCGAGGTGACATGTCTCACTAGCTGCTACCCTTGTGACTCAAGCTGTGTCTCTGCACCTGCAATGGTTCCTCTCAGGATTTCTCACACTGCTAGGGGCGCGTGCTAGGCTTCCGCACAGTCTGACTCCACGGGCCGATTTCACAGCTGTTCTCCTGGGCAAGCCTTTTTGTCCTTTTGCTCCTGGGCTGTCTCTGTGGGCATGCTGCCAATGCCCAAGTCTCTTCAGTGCCAGAGCAGAGCCACGCTTCTCCCGCCCCCTAACCCCAGACATCAAATCATACACTGTCCCCTGGGGCTTGAACTCTACTCCACCGGGTCAGGCAGGGAGAGGATGCCCATTAGCCTATCCCCCAATACCTCTCCCTATTCAGAACTTTGTCACAAACCTTCCTTCTCATTCAGCCTAAAGCAGAAGTCTGGTCCTGGTGGTGGGCACACCACACCCCTGCACCTTAGATGGAAGCAGGAGTAGCCCTTTTAGAGTCCCCTCAAGAGAACCCAGATCTTGGTTTTGGGCAGGTGAGCGGCAGCTGAAATGCTGATGGAGAAGAACATTGTGTCCTGAGATCATTACAAGGGGATTTCAACTGAAATTAAAAGGCAAGGGAAAAGAACCCACAGAAAGTTGGCTACTGTGACAGTGTTGGGTGAGTTGCGTCGTCTCAAACCACAGGGCTCGGCTCATTGGTGTATCTTAAAGCCAGTTTAGTACATTGTCACCAGCTTTTGAAATGAACGAACAGAGCAGTTCTTCTCAATCTGTGGGTTGCGACCCGCACAGGGGTCACATATCAAATACCCTGCATGTCAGATATTTACATTATGATTCATAACAGTAGCAAAATTAGTTATGAAGTAGCAGTGAAATAATGTTATGGTTGGGGGTCACTACAACATGAGGAACTATATTGAAGGGCCACAGCATTAGGAAGGTTGAGAACCACTGGAATCGTTAAAATATTAGAGCCCATTCCACAGAACAAGACTATGCTTTTTTTCCATGACATCTTTGTTTCTGTTCAGTAGTTATTGAACGGTGTGAAACTGCTTTTAGGTCAAACAGCCAAATATCTACAGCATCACCCTCTTCACCTTAATAATACATGTACCTACTTGGTTTTAATGGAAAAATTAAGTTCCACAAAGCACAATAAAAAGCTGAACAAGACAATGGATTTTTTTAAAAAGGAAAAAAAAGTATTCCAGTCCCAGCGGAGCTCTTGGCTCATTGTGTAGTCACTGAGGCCTCTCCTTTCTGTGTATTATGAAGTTGATCAGCCTATTTGATTTAATCCACATTGGGAATTATGGGAGAGAAGACCTGGGCTAGCACAGAGTAGGTACTCAGCTTTGCACCATTTAAATCTGGATACAAATGTGTGCGAACTGCAAAGAGTTAACTCCATTCCAAATAGCTGTCTGGGGTGGGGGAAGTGTCTTTCTTCACAGTTTGGGAGGTTAAGAAGTCCAAAGTCCAGGGCCCATGTGGCGAGGATCTTCTGACCGGACAGTCCATGGATAGGGCAGAATGGCAAGAGATCTAACTAATAGCTTCAAACCCATTTATAACTGGCACGAACCCTCTCGTGAGGGTAGAGCCTGCTAACCTAAACACCTCCCACTGGGGCCCATTTTCAAACACTGCCAATGCTGTGAGTTCAATTCCCAACTGAGGCTTTTGGGAGGACACATTTCAACCACAGCAGCCACTCAAGCGAAGGAGGAAGAGGAAGAAGAGGGGGGACAGGAGAAGAAGCAACAAGAAAAGCTCGTTGTCCAGGAGTAGGAGTCGGGAAGAAGCAGATGTGGGGACTCCGATGAGATCCCTGGGTCTCCAACACTCCTAGCACTCTGCTGGTCTACTTTCCTTTCAGGGTGGAGTTCTCCCGCTCAGCAAGAAGGGAGGGGATCGTCGGTGCCCACAGACCACATTTATCTTACCCCACCAATGGCCCATGTGTGGTTCCAGATGGAAAGTCAAACCCAGCTTGCAACACATGCTTTTCCATGAGTCTTCCTCTACAACAAGATCAGGTAAAAATCAGCTGGGCATAAACGCCTTCCCTGCACCCAGAGGGTGGGATGTTGCAATCGGCCATTCTAGCAGAGAGATAAGTTCAGCACTGGGGCAATTCCAAGAGTAAGAAGTTATTGTCTGCAGAAGCAGGAGATGAAAATGCGGCAGACCAAAGCATCCCATGTCCACCAGCACCAGAGGAGTAAGGAGATTGGAGGCGGGAGCCTGAGGCATTATTTTCCATTATGGCTGTTTAAGATGTCCTTCCACACAATAAACAGAGCAGGGGTGGTGAGCAAAACCAAACAGGCTAGGTGTGAGGCACAGCTCTTATAAAACAAACAAACAAACAAACAAACAAACAAACAAACAAAACCTCTGGTCGTAGTGATAAGCTGAAGCAGGAAAAATGAAGAGACATCTCCCCCCCACCCCGTCCCTCCCATAAGCCAGGGTGTCTCTGTATTAGCCCTGGCTGTCCTGGAACTTGCTGTAGACCAGGCTGGCCTCAAACTCACAGTGATCCACCTGCCTCTGCCTCCCAAGTGCTGGGTTTAAAGGCGTGCGCCACCACTGCCCGGCTAAAGAGGCGTTCCTTTATGAAAGCATGGAGAACATACCCATCATTGAAAGGTCAGAAAAGAGATGGGATCCAGGAAGGTTTAGGGCTCTCTGGAAAGTCACTTCAGCCCCGAGAGTGGCAGCATGCAGGTGAGCAAGTGGGTAATCCCACCAGAGGAGTGGACACTGGATCCTGGCCCTGGGGAAGGACTAGATGATTCTAGTGCAGCCATAGACTTGGCCCAGCAGAGAGCAGGGTGACACAGGGACTCGAGCTAACAGCAGGTCCACTAGAAAAACCACTTGGCTGGTGACTTCCCTCCCAGGCTATCTTAGCACACAGCAAATAAACAAAATAGCAGATAAACTTTCCAGACCAAATTCCAGCCAGTAAGGAAGCTGCGACAGCGATGTGGGAGCAGGGATGGGTGCAGCGAAGGAGAGCTTCACGGGAGAGAGGACCAAAGTTGTTCACAGTCCATTTCCGGTTGCAGAGGAAGGTAACGGCTGGACAGAACCAAAGATTCTCTTGGGTAACAGACAGATGTCTGAAATTTTTCAAAAGTCGGGTGTGATTGCATGACTAGGACAGGCTGGAAAGGACCAGTGTGCTCTTTAAAGTATTTCATTGGTAACGGACACCCATGGGGCAAAAAGACGCTGGTGTCTGAAGCCCAGAGTCAGGGCCGTTCTTATGATGTCGACTTCATTTTCTGTTCAGAGTGGAACTAAATTTTCTAAAACTGTATTTTTACCTTCCTGTTATCTTCATAGGTGTATGTCTACAACCAGTGACAGGGGAGAGAGAGAGAGAGAGAGAGAGAGAGAGAGAGAGAGAGAGAGAGAGGGAGAGAGATGATAGATAAATAGGTAGATAGATGATAGATACATAGATAGGTAGATAGATAGATAGATAGATAGATAGATAGATAGATAGGTGATAGATAGGTAGATAGATAGATAGATAGATAGATAGATAGATAGATAGATAGATAGACAGACAGATAGATGATGGAGGTAGATCAATCCTCAAACAGTTAGATTGCTTATTTGTCTAACTTCTTTGTCTGCTACTGTCAGGGAATTCAGGCAGGCACCAGCTTCGCCACCATCCTTGGGTTACCACGCTGTATTTAGAACATAATGTTAAAAACCTATTTGTCATCTGAAAGACAATTCATTTGGACACCTGCTTTTTGTTTCAGATTTTGCTTCTGTGCCTGAACTAAATCTGAAATTGTACCCCTCTCACCCTTACCCTCCCTCTGGGAGGTGACACAATGGTGAAGAATCTTAGCAGGGGATGCAACAAGGGGCCCCGAGTATCCGTGGGTGCAGCATCTTCAGAGTCAATCAACCACACTTGAAAATGATTTTCTTAAATTCCATCTGCACCAGCCGTGTACAGACTTTCTTTTTTTCTTGTCATTATTCCCTAAACAATGCCGTATAGCAGCTGCTGTGCAGTGGGTTGTGACCAGCATTTTAAAAGATCAAATGGGATAGAACAGAAATATTAGAATGCATTATACATAAGGCTAAGTGTTGTTTCATGACATTTTACATATCATTGGTCTTGTATTCAGTTTTGTAAGGCACCTAGAGATGACTTAAAGTCCTCAGGAGGATGTACACGGATTACATACAAATAATACACCTCAGACAGAAAAGGGTCCTTAGCATCCTCCGACTGGGACTCCATGCTGGATCCTGGAACTAGTCTCCCACAGACAGCAAGGGACAATTGAGACTCCAGGCTTTGGGGAGTCCCCAGGTGGCAAGAAGTGGGTAGCAACAGTTCCCACCATGAGCCTTCTCGATGTGTTTGGAAGTCCCTCTCCTGTTCTAGCCCACCCACTCACTCTGGTTGATGGGGGCGATGGGGAGGTTCCGAGTGTTCTGTTAGCTCTGCCGCTCTGGCTAACAAGCCTAAGAGCTGTGGGGAGGCAGCGCCTTGGCCAGGGCTCTCAGAGAAGGGGGAGCCGCTTCCATCTCCCACCCCACCGCTTTTCGCCACGGAGCGGATGCCTTTGCTGCTGTGGACCCTCAGGAATACCAGGTCAGGCCTTCGCGCCTGTCAGTCAATGCCCCGTACCACCGCCTCCTACTTCCTCCCACAGTTTCCTCCCGGCTTCTCTCGGAGCCCTCCAAATAGTTGCTGTAGCTTCCCTTTGGGCACACTCCAAGTTGTTGTGGTTTCACAGAAACGAGCAGTGTGTTGCTAAACCCAGCACCAGGCAAGACACCTGAAGAAGAGCCTCTAGGCTTCCAGGGCAGGTCTACTGGGGTGTCAGATTTCCTGGAAAATGAAGGTATTCCCTCTCGGTACTTGTGGTGGATGGTTGGTTTTCATGTTGGCTTCTCACACATTACAATCAGCTGAGAAGGAAGCCTCAGCTGAAGGAGTGTTCTGACTGCCTTAATCAATGTGGGAAGAACCCCCAAGGGTGGGAGGCACCTTCTGGTAGCAGCCCAGATTAAAAAGGGGGGTGGGGTGCTGACAGAAGGAGCATCACTCCCCTTCTCCCACTTGGCCTCCCTCTTGCAGACATTTTATTCCCCCTTTTGCAGCTGATTCCTCTGCTGATGTCAGACCCAAGATTGCCAGATTTCCCTCATTAACTAAGGACCAGAAGCTCCTCAGGAACCTTCCAGGGCTGTGGCACCACCTTGGGCCTGCTGAGGTATCCAGCCCTGTGGACTGAGGAACTACCTGCTGTCAGATTGCGTTTGATATAGCCACCATGGGACACTGCCATTGCTGAGACACACAGCCTCAAGGACTGAACAAGCCAGTAAGCGGTATGTCCTCATGGCTTCTGCTTCGGCTCCTGCCTCCAGGTTCCTGCTTAAGCTCTTATCCCTGGTTGCTCCTCATGACAGACTTCAACCTGTAAGATGTAATAACCCCTTTCCTCCCCAACTTGCCTATAGGCATGGTGTTTTATCACAGCAACAAAAGGCAGACTACAATGACAGTCTCTTTGGTCCACTCCCTCCTGGACCGTACGTTTATCTGTTGCTCAGAACACATTATTTAAATTGTGTCTGTTCTCCCCTTAATCAAATACCCGCTGATCGGAGTTGATGGATATAGACCATTTCCTGGGTGTCCATGATATTCACATAAACATTTTTTCACATTTGCCCGGACAGTTTCCCATTTCCTTCTTAAGACAAGTTTTTCCCATTCAGAGTTAATAAAATAAGAATCGATCCCATGAAAAACAAATCAAGGAGATGCTATTTGCAGCAGTTTAATAAAATGAACAAAGTCATTTGCTCTTGGGAAAGGCTCTTATGTGTCAGGAAGAAGCACCTGGTATAAGAGGGGTCCATGGGTGTGGATGTTTTTTAAAGGCCAGTTAGAGGAGCAAATAACTGTTACTAAATTGTCTTTTAAGTAGGGTGATCAGAGTCCCTTGGTTGCTTTGGTTCCAGAGGATTGCCGTGTGTGAAGCTGGGACTCCTTATAAGGGTCAATTAAAAGTACAATGGTGGGGGGATAGGAAGATGTCTAGGAAGAAGGAAAGAAAAATCTGGAAGAACAGACATGTCTTGCTGGCACTCCATCCACACAGGGCTTCAGATTCAATACAAGTCAGAAGTGGTTGTTAATACGAAGTAAAGTATTTCTTGAATCTTCTCTGTGGACTCTAGAAAAATGGCCTAAGTTGCTCATGGACACTTGGTAATGGACACATCCTCTTGCTAAATTCTGCAAATGGGATGTACACGGATTGAAGAAAATAAGGCAGAATCAGAGTACTGATGGATGGCTTGTGTGCACTTTACATTTTGCAATCATTGGCAATGTTATATTGAGAGACATTGTGCCGCCATTAAAAAATTATGTCTAAGGGGTTTGGCATAGCAAGGGTGTTAGCCATTGTCTAGGCAATTGCTGAGTTTGTTCCCTGGCACAAAAAAAAAAAAATTGAGTGATCAGGAAAGACATAAGACCAAGCCTTAGAGAAAAGAAAAGTGATAACTTTATACATTTCTAATGAGGAAAACCCAAGGCTGGAAGTCTACTCAACAGTGGCTCATTCTGTGTGACTGTTGGTCATTTCATAGGGCCCCTGGGTCCTCCCCTTTCCCTGTTGGTTCTCTCTAAATACTCCCCCGTGCCTTCCTGAGGTTTCTCCTTGCAGAGCCTTCTGGGAAGAAGAAGTCATTATGTCAGAAAGCTTGCCATAGCTTTCCCTGCCTACCATGTTCCTCTAACCCTGATCATGGGGAGACGGTGAGTCAGTAAAGTACTTGCTCTGCAAGCATATGGACCTGAGTTTGTATCCCCAGGACCCAGGTAAAAATGCTAGGAGAATTGATCTTGGCCACCTGCCAGAACTTGATGTAAGGCCCTCTTGGCAAAGACATCCATGATATTGACCACAGGACATAGTCAAGCTGGAGCTAAGCTGAAGGCTTTGGCCCTGCTGGCTAGCTTTCATAGCGCCAGAAGATGCTATGCTGGCCGCTGGGGAAGAAAAGTCATCAACACTTACCGTGAAACCTGCAAGCTACAATAATGACCTGCTTGGTGGGATCCGCCTGCCAGCATAATAGTGGCATGACTCTTATGGGATTAACCAACTGCTTTTTGATTAGGTTGCCACTCCACGGGGAGGAACTCTTGCCTACTGGATATTCATATTTCTATGCATAGATTAGTGCTGCCCTCAGCCTTATTCAGGGAGGCTTCTTAGTGTATCCGGTGGCAGTTAATGCAGAGAATCACAATTTTTCAATGTTCCAAGAATAAGTGAGGGAGGAATACTTGCCCCTACATAGGACATCTATATCACCCTCTCCAGTGTTCCCTCTCCAACACTCAGGGAACACTGAAGAAGAGAGAGAGTGGAAAGAATGTAAGCAGTCAGGGGTGGGGAGGTGTGCCACCAAAAGAATGTCTTCTGGGCAAGACATGGCCACTGCACTCAGGCGCTCACTGTGGCTTTGGTTGATGGCAGAAGAACCAGTGTTTCATCATAGATGGGAAGGAGGCATCAGGAAGTTCCGCATCTCCCTAAGGACTATTGGCAGTTAATAGTTATTGGGAGAGGGGCTCACTTTCTTGAGTGCAGCCATTAATAAGTAAATAACCTACTACCCATGCTCATGCAAACAGCCCTATTAAACCTGGTGAGTCATACCCAAAAAGACACAAAAGACATGAAACTATGAGAAGTAGTTTATACTAATTTTTTTTTTTTTTTTTGAGACAGGGTTTCTCTGTGTAGTTTTGGTGCCTGTCCTGGTTTTTGCTCTCTAGACCAGACTGGCCTCAAACTCACAGAGATCCGCCTGGCTCTGCCTCCTGAGTGCTGGGATTAAAGGCGCATGCTACCATTGTCCAGCTTACTAAATGTTCTTTTTAGAAAGCCAGGTTTAACTGTATAATCTATGATCACACTCACATAAAAGTTGTGGAAAAATGACTAGAAAGTAACATATCAAAATGTTAGTAGATGAGATGGTGGAATTATTAGAATTATGATGAAAGTTTATTTTGAAACAGTGTATCACTATGTAACCCCGACAGGCCTGGAAGTTGCCGTGTAGACCAGGCTGGCCTCAAACTCACAGAGATCTGCCTGTCTTTGATTCCTGAGTGCTTGGATTAAAAGTGCACCTGGCAATGATGGCATTTTCTGGTTCTCAGTTTCTCTGTACTTCACACTCTATAAAAATGAGCATATACCACTTAAATAACAATAAGAACAACAAAGAAAGAAAAGTACAGCTTGTCAAATATTCCATTGCATTACAGAATGTTTTATCCTCCCCTGGGCCTCCCAAATATGTCTCTAGTAGAGTTAGCAGAGCCCATACTGGGACCCTATCCTAGTTAGCTTTAACTGTTAAATTGATAAAGTCTAGAATTACTGGAGAAGTTAATCTCAGTGGAAGGATTTCCCAGGTCATATTGGCCTGTATGCATGTCTGTGAAGGATGCCTTTGTTAATTGATGTAGGAAGGCTTAACCTACTCTGGGCAGACGGTCCTGGGCTGTAGAAGAAAATTAGCTGACCATGAGCTTGTGATCCAACCAGCAAGGTGCATTCTTTCATGGTTTCTGCCTTAAATCCTTCCCTGACTTCCCTTAACTGAGAGTATAAGAAAACTATAATGTCTTCACAGCCTGTGAGGAAGAAGTGGGACTTGGTAGGCAGAAGCTGGAAAATCCTATTTTTTTAAGCATCTGGTCCCGAGGTACAGATAGAAAGCACGTGGCATGGGGGATACTGTCTGCACAGACTAAGGCTGGTGTTGGGCCTGCAAGCCCAGGGCAAAGAGTGGTTGGACTCCTTATGGATTCCACAAGGAGTGCACATCACTATTGGACTTAGCTTTTTGATGAAGACTCACAAGAATTTGTCTCAGTCAAACAGAGATCCATGGAAATAATGTAGACAGGGAAACAGTGGTAGGGAACACCAGTCTTATGCATAGGGACAGGATAAGAAGGTTGCAATGTGGGGGTGGTCTGTGTGTTCAGGATTCATTCTTTCAGCTTTATTCATTTGCTCATACCTTCCTACATTCAAAATGTTGTCGTTAGACATCGGAATGGCGAAGAAAAGCAAGCACGGTCTGGTCCTCAGACATGTTGAGTCCCTTCACCGTGGTGCCGCTAAGGTCATGAGCACAGGGAGGGATTTACAATCTTGTAAGCCTTTGGATACTGCCCATCAGTGACTCCAGTTTAGGGCTGGGAAACCCTGCTTTAGACCATTGCACTTTCTCATGGAATGGGAGGAAACAAGCATTTGGGAAGGTCAGAACCAGCAAGAGCTACAGAAGTTTCTCCCAATCTGACTCTTAACTGCATCTCTCAGGGGCTGTGTATTGATACTAGTAGGGACTGTGTCAGGAGACTTAAAAAATAATAATAACTAGTTTCTGCCATAGGCACAGTGCTTTTAAAGAAACAAACTGACTTGAAATCTGTGTAACACGGTGGCAGTGAACTAGTTGGGGATCATTCCCATTTTACAGATGAGAAAACCAGTTTGGAGAGGTTAAGTCCTCTGCCCGCAAGAAAGTCACAGCCTGGGTCTGTCTAAGCCATGTCCCTGTCCTTTCCCAAGCCCATGGCCTCCTCATTAAAACCCATGCAGAAAACTGAGACAGTCTCCAGTGAGTACAGGGAAACAGCTCCCATGGCCCACTCAGAATGTGTGTGCAGAATGCCTAGGTACTGGGCAGGAGGAGGCTGGGCTATGAGTTTCCTGGGACTGCTATCATAGATTGTCACAGATTTAGTGCCTTAAAGTAACTTTCCCAATGGTAGAGGCCCAAAGTCCAAAATCAACATTCTAATGCAGAAATCAAGGTGTCTACAATGCATACTGGCTTCTGCTGGCTGCTGGCACTCCTTGGCTTTGAAGTACATCATTTCGTACTCCAGAGTTGAAGCCTCCATCTGACACATGACTGCAGGTAGGCCACCGGGATGACCCAGGACCACCTCCTAATTTTATGCCCTTAATTAAGCACATCCACATAGATCAGGGAAAACAAGCATTTTGACACAGCTAACCTTCACACGTTCTAGAAATGTGGACGTGATGTCTTTGAGGGACATTACTAAGCCAGGCACAGCAGGCCAAGGCCTGGAGTACTACAGTGACCCCTTCTGTCTCTGGGTAACTGCTTGGTTAAGGGAGCATCCACTATGGAAAAGGAAATATGATATAGTAACAGAAGAATTTGGGGACAAACTATGTGGAGGAGAGTAGGCCCAAAATAGCCTTCTTTAAATAGTGTATTTGGTAATTATAGCCCCAAGATAGTTGGCTGTTTCTTAGAGCTGCTGCCTCTGCCCATGCCTGTAGAATTGGCTCAAGTTCCCAGGCTCTGAGCCTCCACTGTCTCCATCAAATACAGGGAAGAGGGGCTGGCTCCACAATCCTGGAATGCCAAAGTTGAAAAGTCCCCAGGGATCATGCTGGCCATTCTGTGCTTCCCTCCTTCACTGATGGAGGGCCCGAGGCTTACTGAACCGGGGTGTACTGGACCCCCATCTCCTACAGACCATACCCCCATTACTTGTGTCTATATTTTTAAGAGACCAGCAACAGTCATTCCCCAAATTGTCTTTAATTCCAGGACACAGGGCCAAAGTCGGGGTTCAGTGGTCTTAACTAAGCATGTGGCAATCATTCGAGAGAGCCAATGGCAGTTTCCCTTCTTCTTGGCCCTTCCCAAGCCTAGTTACAGTGCTTCCTGCCCACTCCCCAAGTCTCCATGCCCACTCCCCGAGTCTCCAGGCTACCTTCTTTGCACACTCCCAAATGTTGTGCTACTTGTTTGAATGTCCGCTCCTACACCTCACCTGACGCCTCTCCTCGGGCCCTGTAACGCTCACCCCATAGCCCAGGCTGGACTTATTTCTCTTTCTCTACCTCTTCTTCCCCTCTGTCAGTCTCCGTCTATCTCTGTCTCTCTCTTTGTCTTTCTGTCTGTCTCTCTGTCTTTCTCTCTCTCTCTCTCTCTCTCTCTCTCTCTCTCTCTCTCTCTCTTTCTCACTATCCTTCTCTCCTTAGCCTATGCTATCTGGCTTCCATGGTAGTAGACTAGTTGCAATGCAATAAAACAAAGATGCATAATGGCTGTGAGCCCCCCCCCACACAAACACAAACACATATACACCATGCATATACACAAACATATACACACATACATATATATAAAACATACATATATATATATATACATACATACATACATACATACACACACACACACACAGTGACCTTTGGGTCAATTATGTCACCAGTGAAGCATGTGTGCATGCATGGGTTGAACAGGCCCCAAAGACAGCACCTCCATTTCTTGGGTGGCCACATTGAGAGCTACAACTCTGCTCAAGTCCCAGCCTCATCCGTTAGCCGTATGACCTCTTAGCATGCCTTCCTCACCCTGGGAAATCACAGGGCTAATAATACCTGCTTCACAGGGATTTTGTGAAGCATAAATGAGGCAATGCCTGTGAAATCCTCTAGCATGGAAATTAGTTCCAGTTGACAGCCAATAAATATTAGTGGAATTGGTATCTGGGTCATTTCCTCTGTGAAGATTTTTTTTTTTGACCTCATCTCCCTGGAGCACTGACCTGTCCCCTTTTGTCCCATTTGTACCCTACATATGGTCATCTTAGAAATGATAATAAATAATTGTCCTACTCTGCCCCACTGTCTCAGGCTCTGGGTCTCTCTAGGACAGAAGTATGCATTACCCACCCCTGTGATCCACGTAGCCAGAACAGCGGCTGGCTCCCAGGAGATGCCTGGACATACTGGTTGCATCTCAAGCCATAATTACTTAGATTTACCACACCTATTTCTGCCTCCTATTTATTAATATCCATAGCAGAGCACATCGAAAGGCATCTGGCTGCGGTAGCCTCAAGAGATTCTGTGGGCTCTGATTGACCCTAACAAGAGAGCTCAAACTGTTAATATCCTGCCAAGGCCAAGCCTCACCCCACCCATTGGCATAGTTTCCCACTGGACACACTCAAGTGTGGGAAGGCTAGGTCCCCAGAGAGAACCATGTGCCTCTCTGATATTCCTAAAAGAACTGCTTCCTGGGCTCATTACCCTGTGCAGCTTCCTCTGCCTAACCCGAGTCTGGTCAGTGTGGGATGGGTGCCAATACATTCAGCGAGTCATCTCTAGACAGTAGGAATCCAGGGCCTGGAAGTGTCACAAGTCATAAATGTCTGGAACACGGCAGAATGAAGTTCAACAAGTGTCGGAACTTGGGAAAGAATAAGTTGAGCACCAACTCTGAGCTGATGGGGAGGGCCAGCAGAAGACTAAGCTACAAAGATAGAGATTTTCTGAAACAGGTCATAGAAAAAGAGAGAAGTGGGCTAAGTGGTTGTTAGTAACTGTCGCTATGTACTATGCATTGTGCTAATATTCCTGGCACAAGGGGACACTTCATCTTTTCAGTTACTGCAGGAATATAGGTCATAGATTTGCTTTAAAAGGAATGGAGGCCCAAAGAGCTAAGAAACTCGCTGAAGCTCACATACTAAGCAGAGAGCAGACACGGCTCCACTCAGAGAGCAGGCCTGGGCTACTCCTCCACACACCACTACCAACATGGCGACAAAGGGTGTGAAGTGTGCAAAGCCTCTTTGGACTCATGCTCACTATGCCCAGCTGATCGGGAAGCCCATTCTGGGTGGAGAGGCAGCATCCTTTGCCTTTTCTATAAATAAACAATCCTCATAAGCCAGTTCTGGCTCTGGAATCCATACTGTGTCACTGCTCTGAGTCCCTTTCCATAGTCATTCAACAAATCATTCCTTCCAACTACTGTGACCTAAGTAGGGCCTCTTGTTACAATGGCTGAGGATATTGCCTTTCTTGAGTCAACCATAAGAGGCAAGACCTGAGAGAGAACCTTGAGAGGGTGAGAGAGGGTGAAAGAGGGGACTCTCTCTTTCCCTTGTCCTCAGACAGTGTGCCAAAGAACGTGAATTTCTCAAAGGTCAGATGGAGCCCACTAGATAAAGACTGAATGAAGCCATTATCTGCAAGCACACCAAGCTTACACTGAGCAGTAGGCTGTCCACTTGAAGACTACACTCCATGCTTGTTTTCCCCTTGCTGTCCCTGAGCAGTGAGCGAAGGCCTGCCTTCTGCTCTACGGCATTGCTCTTGAGAGAGGGCTGCCCTCTGATGTCACTATAGATGAAAATATTCCAGGATCTACAGTCAGACATGTCACTTTCTCTTCACTCTCCAAGAAGGGCCCTCCCTGCTCTTTGGCAGCAGTAAAGTCTCTCACTTAAGATTCTTTTGACTACAAGGAGCAGAGCATGGCAAATCAAACTGACTCATCCAAGAAGGAAATGAACATCACATTTGGCATAATTGGAGGCCCAGGGTAGGACAGGATCTGGACATCGTGCCTCCTGTATATCAATGGAACAGGTTCTTCCGTGTGCTTCAGTCCACCACCCCTAGCAGCTTTGTCCCCAGGCCAGCTGTCCTTTTGGCTTTAGATGGCTCAATAGCAACCAGGTTATGGGTGTTTTATGCAAATCAAGATGTATGTTGCTTCCTCGAGTAGACTGTGATCCCTTAGTGTTAGCAAAGAACCCTTCACATCCCCACATCTAGACCAGTAACAGACATCAGTGGGGTGCTTAAAGTTGGTAATGGATGGGTGCCCCAATGTAAGCAAGATTCAGCTGAGATTCAACCAACAGAACCTAGGTATTGTTTTATCTTCCTTTAAAAAAAAAATCTGGTTTTCCCATGGTTGATGGGGTTGGGGAGCCTCTCCTTTCATCAAGTCTGGGCTGCGGAAGTGTGGCGGCGATGTTGTTGGGAGAAATGTGCAAAGCCTAAGCTGTGTACCATAAATGACATGGTGTTGTTGTACACGGATGATTGCTGAGTCGCTATCCAAAATGTGAGGAGCACGTAGCTGCTGTCGGCAGACCGTGCCTTCATGAAAGGAACTTTATATTGAGTCTCTGGAGAGTACCAGGTACCAACACGTGCCATTGTCTGTACCCACTCACGAAGGCAAGGGCATGCATGGCCTGTGTCCTTGGAATCTTTGCCTGCAGTCCGACAGCACTCGGGCGGGGAGAAGGGCTACATTCCCGGAGGCTGCAAAGCCTAAGGCTGACTCTTCCTCTGCACTGTGTTGACGTAGCCTGAAAAACAATACAAGACAAAAAAAAAAAAAAAAAAAAACCCTTAAGATCTGCCACATCTGTGCCACTCGGGCCACATTCTCTTCACTGAGCATACATTGTGAAAGCTCTGTCCACACCCAGGAAATGGAATAACTCGCCCTGGGTGTTATTACTGCTCCCATAGGAAGAATTGAGGACACTATTAAAGGCAGGACTGGCACAGAGACTATGACTTGGGAAGTCCTGCAGGGAGCATTTGGAGTGACGATGTGTGGAGGGTACATGAAGCAGAAAGCACACACACTTTTGTGGGAAGGAGTGTCATGGAACGTGATAGGCAATAGCTATCATGATGGGTCTTGGCTGTAATAAGTCAGCCTTGTATGTAACAGTTGCCAAGAGAGCCAATGAGTCATAGTAGTTGATACAGACAACACAGAGTAGGGTTCTCCTCCATAAACTACCCCCAGCATCACTCCTAACAGGTGAGAAGGTGCTAGCTGGAACCCACATCGGGGCATCAGCGGCTACATGGAGACCACACATTGAGACTTCTCATCTGGTGTGCTCTCACCTCAGAGAGGCAAACAACATATTGATTTTCTTCCTGAGAGCATCTCAGTGGCTGAGTCAGTGGCAAAGCTGTCAGCACTGTGCAGCCAACCTTGGCAGGGACAGTGGGTGTGGACCTGTGGCATTCTAAACCACACTCCATCCTCTATCTACTGGTTTACAAAGACAAAAAGCATGGGCAGAAACAGGGCAGAAGCACATATGCATGAATATGTGTAATGTGCACATGGTGGGAGGTGTGTGCCTGTGCTGTGTGGTGTGTGGTGTGTGGTGTGTGTGTGTGTGTGTGTGTGTGTGTGTGTGTGTGTGTGCAAGCATGTGTGCCTATGAGGAATGTATCACAATGACCTGAATGTTCCCATGAGTTTTCTTAAAAGCTTGGGGCTCTGTGGTCTACTCACACAGGAATGGAAGACACTGGACAGGCCAGGAAGATCTGTGCTGTTCTTTTTTGTCTTCATGGAGATGAGCTCTGGGCCAGCATGAGAAACTGCTTGGTGCTCTGGGAAGAACTTACCTTCTGCCAATATGGAGCCAGGGGCTCTCCCTGTGTGCCCTGGCTCCTTCATATCTGGGGAGTCCAACTTGCTCTAAGCCTAAGAAGTAAAACGCTCTTTCCAAGACTACTGTTCTCACCTCATCCTCTAGGGTCATCTCCACCTCTGCTATTACCACTGCCACCTAACCCCGGAACCTTCTTCTATACCACCACCATTACCGCCACATCCACCATCACTTCCTCTGACGATCGTGTGTCCTCACCAACCTACTGCCCCCACTGCCATTGGCATTGCTACCTCTACCTCCACCACCCCGATATTATTATCATCTCCCTTACTGTCATCACCACCAACGTCATTGCCACCACCTCCATTGTTGCCATCCTAGCCACCAGCTCCCCAGCTCCCACTGTCATTGTCGCCTCCATCCTCAACCCCACTTCCATCACGACCATCATCACTGTCACCCATACCACCTCCATCATGACTGTGACTGCTGCGGAATTCCGGACATGTTGGTGTCTGCCTCCTGATGGAATCACAGCTCATTTTGCAGACAACAACTGCTCCTTTGGTAAAAGTGTTTGTAGTCTATAGTTCCCCAAGTATAGACAAGAGAGCTATTTACTTTAAGCAACGTTAACCCATGAAAAGAGGTGTTAATTAAACCACCCACAAATCCTCTTCCAGCTCCAAGGCTCTTTGGTGTGTGTTGGGTGTGGCTAAGAGTGTCTGTGAATGACCCAGACTGTCAGTGTGTGTAGAGGTAGATGATAGAGGTAGTGTGTGTAGAGGTAGTTAGTTCAGCCTGGCCTTTGCCTATCTTTCCATGGAGGTTCTCATAGGACCCGGATTTCTAGTCTATAGTGGGAGCTGAAGCATGACACTGTACAGATGAACACCTCTAAGGCTGCACCATTTAGTTCTGCCCTAGAAGTCAGTGGCTGCCCCACTTGAATTCAGACTTGTGACATAAAGGAAGAGTCATCATGGCGAGTGAGAGAAGACTGCTGTTAAAGCTACTTATTCACCAAATGGCTGGAGGCAAGTCACTTTCATGTTTCTCTGCCTTGATTTTACCCGTAAATAGGAAACTTGACCAATTCTTGCCTTACTGAAGGGGTTAAAGAAAAGGTAAAGAGTGAAAATTTTAGGTGCTAGGATTGGAACACAAGGGTGCTGGCTCCTTCCTTCTGGTCCCTCAAGACCTTGAAGCCATCAGCTGCTTGGGGAACACAGTTCTTGATGCAACCCTTTGAGACAGTGGGCTTCCTGTTCCCAGTTCTATCTCAAATGGCTGTGAGGGAAGAACACAGCGATCCTGTAAAATGTCACTGAATCAGAAGCTTGGCAGCCTCGCTGACAAGCTGGGGGAGAGGACTAACTCAGCTTCAGGCAAGAGTGAGCGGACAGTCCTTGAGCTGAGTTCCTCACGGCTTCCACAGCACGACCTCCATTTGTTCTCCTCTTGAGTATAAGAGTGTACACACACACACACACACACACACACACACACACACACACACACACACACACCGATGCCTTTGTTGAGGCAAAGGAAAGTAGAGAATGGGAACAAAGCCCCTCAAAAGCCCAAACTAGTGCTCATGAGGCCTGATTGACTTTCCGCCCACATCCCAGAGATGCTGCCTTCCGCCACAGCACTCACCCATGGAGGGCACAGACAAGCAGTCTGTCAGCCTCTCTGCTGCCCCCCACCCCTGCTCCCCCTGACTCTGCTGGAGCCTCTCCAGCCTCTAGCTCATTTCTCTCACCCTCTGCCTCTTTGGTCTCAGCAAAGCTTGGCAGAATGTCCTGTGGGGAGCTGGACTCTGAAGTTGTGATGATGGCCTACCCTTCCTCCTACCTGCTGCCATTAGCTCCAAATGCCTCAGGTCACTTCCTGGAATCAGAGCCAAGGAGCCAACAGGGTCTACAGCCCATTGTCAGCAGCCACAGTGGTTCTGTCAGGTGCCTTCCTACTTCCTTTTAAAAGCCCCAGACTCTGCAGAGGGAAGAAATAAAGACCAACCCTGAGGTCCGGCGGTGGAGAAGGGAGCCTCTCACATACCGTGAGCCCTGGATTCAATCCTTTTCCCACTTACTAGCCCTCTTTCCTTCTGCCTTACAAATCCAAACTATAAGACACAGGTCAATAACGATATCTGATTAAGAAGATCACTGTGCGTTTGAATGAGCTGCTTCCTGCATGTGGAGACCCCTCGGTGTTGTACAGATGTCAGTGGCTGCTGCTGCTGCTGATGCTACAGCTCCTCTCACCCCTCCAACAGTCACTGCATTGTTATCAACAAAGCTGGACAAAAAGTAGCCTCAAAGCCCAAGTCAGAACTAGCCGTGGCTACCATTTAGTTAGCACCTACTGTATGAACACTGCTGGGTGCCTTCAGTGGCATTGATTTTTCTGGCTCTTACCGTTAGCCTGTACGGTGTGCCATGTGGCTTCTGCCTCAGCGACAGCAGTGAGATCCCTTTAGTTCCCGGGGGCTGGGGAGACGGGAAGAAATCCTTGTCCATCGTCCACTTGGAAGCTCTCTCGCTATCTGTGCTCACTATCTACTTCATCCCAAAGAGTTGAAGGTATCTGTGAGGGGCCCATGGCAGGTGACCAAGGGCCCAGAAAGCACAAGGCTTCGAAACTGTGGGACCTGGGTCAGGATTGTGGCCCCTTCATTTGCTAGCCAAGCTAGTAAAGCCCTTGTGAGCTTCAGTCCCTGCCTCCTGCTGATTATGAGGTGCACCAGCCAAAAGATGACCATTGTCATTCTCCTGTCTCTGCTGAATAAATCCAGATTGGAGATGTTGAAATTTTGTGATGTTTACAAAACTGCCAAGTAAGGAAATGACGGGACCAGATACTGGTTGGTCTGAGTTCCAGAGCCCAAGTTCTTCTTCTGTTCTGAGATATCTACATGTATTCTTCCTAGGTGCGGAGGGGCATTCAATACAGTTCAATACTTCCCATTACACGGTTTTGTGGAGGCTTTAGATTTAAGGAGAGAAAGCAAACCAGGCCATCTGCTCTTGGCCATCTCAAATGACAAATTCTCTTAATATCTTTTTTCCAAGAATAATGAAAATAAATAAAAATTCAAAGTAAGGGCAAAGGGGATGAAGATGGAAATAGTAGAGACTGAAGCATCCCAGTCACAGCTTGAATTGCTCTTGTTTTTCCCTCCTCCTCTGCACTGTGTTCCATCGCTGCTCATCATCTATCCCAGCATCCAAGAGGAACTCTTCTCCCAAAGTCACCAGGGAGCTCCTGGTGGTCCTCTTCATAGACCCTTAAAACACTTCTTCTGCCACTCAGTATCAACTCCACTGCCCCTCTACTGTGTGAGCAGACTGTTGTAGGTGACCCAGTGACTACAGAAGAAATACAACCGGGATGCAAGACAGAGTAGAGACCAAGAAGCACAGACAGCCATGAGCGCCACGTGAGCATCATCTTGACATCTTTTGTCTTCCCTTCTGTACCTCCATCTTTTCTGTGTGGTCCTTCTATCCTCATGGAGTACACTACCTCCTGACAACCATGCACTGGGCTGCACTCAACATCTGCAGCCCAGAACATTTTCCTCAATTGAGCCTCATTACGTATTGATGGTTATGATAGTTGAGCTTACGTTTCAGCTTTACTGAAATCAAAGATGGCCTGATAGCTGGCAAGACGTTGTTTCTGGGTGTGTCCATGAGGGTGTTTCCAGAAGAAACTAGCGTTTTCATCAGTCACTGAGTAAAGAAGATCACCCTCACCAGTATGGGTGTTATCATCTCACCAAACCCCAGGGTCACTACTCACTAGCTTAGTGACCTTTAGGAACCTTCTCTCACAGTCATGCTAAGATCACTCTAAGTGACTTCTGCAAAGGTATAATGAGATGAAGTCTGAAGCCACATGAGATCACTCACTAGCCATCCAATGGAGTTGGAATTTGCTGTGGGCCGCCAACCAGCTCCCAAATAAAGACATGGAGACATTGTTAATTATGAATGCTCGGCCTTAGCTTAGGCTTGTCCCACTAGCTCTTTTAACTTAATTTAACCTGTTTCTATTCATCTACATTTTGCCTTGGGATTTTTTATCTTTCTTTCATTCCATGTGTCCTACTTTCCTGCTTCCTTCGTGTCTGTCTGTCTGGCCCCTGTTGTCTCCTTGGCATCTCTTTTTCTTTCTCTCTTGAGCCTAAATTCCTCATCCTACTTACTCTTCCTGCTCACAAGTTCGTCTATACCTCCTCCCTCACTATTGGCCATTCAGCTTTTTATTAGACCAATCAGGTTCCCCAGGCAGGCAAGGTAAAACAGCAACACATCTTTTCATAATGAAACAAATGCAACACATCTTTGCGTAGTTAAACAAATATTCTTCAACAATCCAACTTCACTCAAACTCTTGAAGCTTGGACTTTTCCCTGGACAGTACCTTCATATGGCAGTCAGCCTCCCCACCATATACACTACTAGCTCCATTATCTTGACTATCAGGACTTTTTCCCTTTGTTGAGTCAAAGTGTATCTCCTGCTTTTTGGTCTGTTATCCCTGGTTCTTCTAGTCCTTGGGCATTTAAGGGAGTTCAGTGGATCTCCTCCAACTCTGGGTAGTTTGAATGGAAAGAGCCCCCATGGGATCATATATTTGAATACTTGGCCTCCAGTTGGTGGAATTGTTTGCGAAGGATAGGAGGTGTGGCCTTGTTGGAGGAGGTATAGCACTGCGGGGGGGGGGGGGGGGCATACTTTGAGGTTTCAAAAGCCCACACCACTCACAGTTAGCTTTCTCTGCCTCGTGTTTGTGGATCAAGATGTAAGCTTTAGCTGATGATCCATTGCCATGCCTGCCCACCTGATGCCATGCTCCCCACCATGATGGTCATAAACTCTGAAATGGCAAGCCCCAAATAAATTCTTTCTTCTATACGTTGCCTTGGTCATGGTGTCTTATCACAGCAATAGAGAAGTAATTAAGACAAACCCCATGAATCAAGCCGAAGCGAGTGTGTTCAGGTATCCACACTGTATCACAGCTGATTGGTTCAAGGGTAGGAACTTGACTCAAGTCAGATCAATCAAAATCCTTCCCTAGGATTTCAAATATCGGAATCAAAGCAAACTACTGTTGAGTTCTGCAACCTAGAAAGGTCAGGCTAGAGGATGAGAGAATGAGGGATCAAACTGGGTTTGAGAGGCAGCAGAGTGGGGGCAGGAGGAGAGATCAAGACCTGATGACAGAATCCCTGGCTGTAGCTGTCTACGGGGACCATCCATTTCCTTGCTTTTACACGGGTTTGCTAATTCTGAGGTCAGTTTGGGGTAGTTTTCTGTTTGCAGATACTTCTTCCACAGTATCCACATGCACTCATGTTGAGATTCAACACTTGAGTCCTCCGCCTTGAGCCATTTGTGTCTCCTCACAGTTCACTAGCTCTGTGCAGTGATGGGAATTAGGGGAAACTGAGGAAAGCCATACAGAGCTTTGCCTGGCATTTACTATTAAGTTATCTCTAAGTCTCGGTTTTAACTAAGGAGTCCGTGGCTTCAAACTGTTTGAAAATCTGTCCTAGATTTTCAGCTCTTTGGGGCAGCACCCATACTGGCTTCACCCTTGCCCTCTTCATGAGTAGACTACATGGAGTCACATGGTGTCATTGCTCATTGTTGTATGAATCAATGAATTTTCCAGTTGGGTTCCTTCAACATCTGGCTATTTTCCTTTGAAGGCACTGGGCTGGAAGTCACCTGGAGTTGCCTTTATCCACACTATTAACCTCTCCCTTCCCAGGGGGACATTTGCCTTCTGCCAGGCCTGGACAGGACACCACCAAGGCCCACACCCGCTAACACAGCTAACTCGTCAGCTGGTGAGCTAACTTGGAGGATGCACTTCCTCTCAAACCGAATTTCTGCTTTCTTCCTTTCAAATCCTGCTATGCTGTCATTCAGTAATGAAAACAGCAGAAATCATTTTCAAGAGGAAGCCAGCTGGTTCATTAGTCTGATTAAACCCAAGCAATGAGATCCGAGAACAGTCCACATACCGAATACAGTGACTTCTCCCCGGCCTCAGGGAGGTTGGCAGTGATTATTAATCCGAAGGCTCAGTTGCCTTCACATCTGCAAACTCATGTGGATCGTAGAGAAAGGACTGGATTACAGAAAGAAAATCTCGGGGCTCTCTGAGTCAATAGGGTGTGGTCTCCCCCCTCAGCCTCATTGAAGACTTCTGGCTGACTCTCCAAAGTATGCCAGCCTCCCCTACTTGTTGAGAAAACCATGGTCTTCAAAGTCATTGAGGTTTATCTTTAAAACTAGATTTTAGAATTTACCAGCTACATGATTTGAGGCTCTGATTCTTTAGCCTAAAAGGGAGATAAAAATACCTATTTATAGGGAAGCCACAAGGCCTGATAAATAGTTGACGTTCCGGATGCTGTGGTTTGGAATGGGTGGAATGTAGGCAGGAGTCAGGAGAGGTGACCATCCAGTGGCAACACCTTAAGAGGAGGCAGAACCACAAAAGGGCACACACGTTGGACAAGCAGTTGAGGATTTATATTAAAAGTAACAAGGAGATTGTAAAAAAAAAAACGAAGTCACTGGAGGGTGGGGGATCAGCTCATTCTTGCTGCAGGGCAGAGGGGTGGTGAGGGGGGGCTAATGTGCTGGAGGAGGCCAGTGCCACCTCCAGGGTAGGTTGATGGGCATCTAAGTGAAAGAAGGAAGTAGGGCCAGGAGGGGTTTGTCTTTCTAGCAGAAGCCTGGGGATCAGAACAAACTGTCATTGCTGAAGGACTGAAGGAAGAAGCAGTCTCTGGCCCTGGAGGCCTGACAGAAAGTGAGAGCCATTTTCTGAGGAAAAACCAGCAAACACAGCGAAGGCCATGAGATGGATTCAGTCTGAGAGACAGTGAGTGTGAGGTCCCATCCTCAAATTCCCGCTTAATGGCATCAAATCCAGTTGGACAGAGGTACTGGACTGACCTTGTCTGAAGAGACCCACTCCCGAGCCTTATTTATGGAGAGATTCATAGGCAGGCTGGCAAAGACCATTCTGTCAATCCAGTTTGAAAGTCTCCCTAGGCGAGGGCGGGCACACTGGGACTGGGGTGGCTTTAGAAACGCTGCTATGGTTACTAACAAGAAGTCACTTCCTGCACAGCTCCAACCAGAAAGAGCCACAGGTTTGTATCAAGGTTGACAGGGGAAAAAGTCACAATGATGGGGGGGGGGGATGTCAGGAAAAGCATAAAGATAAATGATAAACAAAGACCATAAAGAAAAGGAAAACGTGGCAACCTGTATACAAAGGAATCCCGGAAGTGGTCTCCAATGGGAGGGAGAAGTGGACTGGACCACCAGGTGGACTCAGCCGAGCAGAAGGACCACAGTTATAGAGCGCAAAGTCTCACCTTAAATCCCGCGGGAGAAAGCCTGGCGGGTGACCTTGGCAGGGCGAGGTCAGCTCGGTGAGCTGCCATCTTTGTCTTTAGAGTAGTTATACGAACACTTCTCTTGCAGGGCCAAGGTGAGACAACACTGTGAGGTGGTCTGCGCAGTGAAGGAAGTGGACACTTTCACTAGTGGTCACTCAGTTTCCCCCTATCAACCCCGGGATATCCCTGCACCCTATGGACCTGCTCTGGCCCCACAGCTCAGAAAGAACACTGGTTACCCGACATCCTCGGCACTGATCCTCCCAACCATGGAGCTCTGGGGAGTCCCTCTTGGCTTGTGGACAAAGTGGGGTTTGATACCCAGCTTGTCTGGAGAAACTGAAGACGGAAGGAGCCTGGCCTCCGTGTCTGGCAGCGCAGCGTGTGTCTCCTGCCACACTGCCCACCCCCACCCCCCCACCCCCCCACCCCCCAACCCCCGCACAGGATGACCTTAGGCACATTGCCTGGCTCAGTTGAGCCTCATGGTTCCATCTCTTCCTATCAGGCTGACAGGAAGAAATGGTATAGCCTGGGAGACCCTGCCCGGCCCACAGTAGGCAAAGGATGTCCGTCTTCCTTTCCATTTTCCTTCGTAATAGCTTGAGGTTCCAGAAAGGATTAGAAATTAAATAGAAACCGAATATTGCTAAATGGCATCACCCACTCTCTCACATCACCATCAAATCTAATTGTCAGCAGCAGAAGGAGCAGAAAAACAAGCGTCCAGAATCCAGCAAGGTCAGCCGACCCAGTCTGTGTAGACTGGAGGCGACATGCTCCCAGCCGTCCCTGTTTCGAAGCTTCAGAACTGAGGCAGCATCAGTACCAAGGCTGCAGAAAAAGATGTCTCCCCGCCTTGGGCTTTGAGCTTACCCGTTTCCAAGTACAAGAGGCAGTGAGTACAATCTCAGGGATTCTTCTGCATCTCTCTTCGCTGCCCCAAAAGCAAGAAGACAGCACTTGCCACTCAACTTCTGAGTTAGAGAGTCGTGGGGAGATCACAGAGTTAAATTGTGCATTGATTTTAATAAGCCAATGTGGAGATAAGAAATAAATCTAAAACACATAGAGATATGCTTCAGACTTGGCCTCAGCACCCAAGGAAAAGTCCACTGTCCACTGACAGCAATATGTCTGAGGGAAACGTTTGCGAAAGGCTGTGTGTCTATGGACTTGTGTCTTCTGTTCCCTTAGGGGAGCTATCATCTGAAGCCAGCCCCCTGCTGTTCTCACCCCTAGAGCCCAGAAGGGCTTTTACAGAAGGACCCAGGGAAGGACAAGGCCAGTCTGAGAGTCCCTAGGAGGGTTCACCTAGGAGTTTGTAGGAAGTCCTCAGGACAGAAGAACAAGCAGGTCATCCACCTCTTAGAACCGGGAGCTAGGCTGTACCGAGTCCGCTCGGGGTGAGAGTCTAGCACTGCCTCAGGAGGAGAGCAGGTATGCTGTACTTCAAAACCAGCCCCGGGAGGGGAGGCCTAAGCTACAGCATTTGCAAATGGCTGTGGTGTGAGCACTTCCACCACAGCTGGTCTGGAGCTACCAAGAGATGTCACTGGCTCGGGTAGAGATGACTACCATGACCTCTGAAGACTCAACTTGGGAGGTTCCTGGGGCTCCACTACCTACAGCTGTCAGTAGCCCATGCTGTGGCCTAGAAAGGCAGGCGGAGGGTCCTAACTAACGCAGGCGCACAAAGAATGTTTGCGAAATACATGTTTATTGGGTGGACCTCCGAGTGAGCAAGTGATGTTCCCAGACAGGAGGAGTAGAGAAGCTAGCCTCTGGCCTCTACCGAAACATCTCATAAGGAAGAGGTGTGCTTGGTTCTTGGGATTACCTGTGGATGAAAGCTGAGCCAACGGAAGGACGTGGCATGGGAGCAAGCTTTGAGTCTGTCTGAAAATGGTAATGGCACTCCCGATTCCTATAGGCAGACAGAAGGCAGGATGCTCTCTGCCTCCCACCTCTTTATTACCATCTCACGTCTATTACCCTGGCATCCAGCTTTGCTCACACTTCAGCCTGGGAAAAGAACTGTCAGCAATTGCCACGTATACTAAAGGACTATCCGGCTGCTTTGCGTCCTTGGCCCAGCAGAGGTTGAGGTCATTCAAAGCGAAAGAAGGCACCGTCCTGTGTCTTTGTCCCATGAAGCAGTGTGTGGGAAGGTCTCCCAGGGTGCTAAGATTTTCCTCTCATGCCTGACTCTCTCCCTTTCAGACTGTATCCTACAGCACTGTTCTCACCATCATTATCCCCCTATACGGCCACGTTATGTTCCAGCTACAAAAATGTGGGCTCTCTGGGGCAGAGAGCAATACTCCTGTCTGGATCCCAGGGCTGAATGCAGCATCTGGCATATGACTGTGCCCCAGAACCGTGTGTTACATAAGCACACTTAGAAATGAGAAAGCCCACTTCCCACACCTCTGATTTCAACGTCCCAAACTGGGTAAACTCCTGGAAACACCTAGAAACAATCCACAGACACTTAATTCGTGAAACCGGCCAATTATCTGTGAGGAGGCAACTTGGAGAGGCAGAGAGTCTCCAGTCCACGTCCTTCTAGGGCCAATTGTAAAAATCTATTTCTCAGAGACAAATCACTACAAAAGCTTTGAAACACAGACAGTTCCCTACTTAGGAACATGTTGTGTTCTGGAAGTCTGTTTATGAAGTAGTTGTTTGAAATTCAGATGCACTTTCTCGTAAACCACGACCAGAAGGGTGACTGATGGCACAGCTCTAACCTGGAATGTGTGCAGAGGACAGCTGGAGGAAGCAGAAAGCCGTGCTTTCCTCTGAATGTCACAAAATAGGTTCACAGAGCACGTCAGACTCTACAGTAGCCTCTGGTCGAGAGGCAATACCAGAAGCAGTTAAGCTGCTGTTCTGGCTTTGGTGAACACAGGGTCACCTGCCAGTCTTGTTTGAAAGGCAAATTTCTGATCTTCCCTGGAGTCAGGCAGAATCAGGGGTCTGGGAGAGGGCCATGGGAGTCTTCCCAGATGATGTGAGCAGCGTAGCGAGGGAAGAGGAGGTCACATCACCGCTCCTGGGGTGACGCCACCCTCTCTGAGGTCTGAGGCTTCTTTTGCTCTTTTGCCTCAGAGCCACGCCCTTTCTTTCCTGCTTCTCTCTTGAGTAAGAGAGGAAGGCAAGCAAGCCCTGTCCCTTCCCAGGATGAGTGCAGATCAGGAAGTTAGGCTACGAGCCAGGCCAGAGATGAAAGAGGCTCCGCCATTCACTGAACAACAGTCACCTGGGGTGCTGGCAACGAGACTCAAAGAGCTTGGTAGACTTGGAAAGCGGCCTCTTCCCTGAGTCTTCTTCCCTTAGTCCCACTTTCCTGCCCACGCTTACTCCAGGTCCATGCTCAGAAGAGTGGCATTGTTGGAGTAACGTATCTGGAGAGAGAGAGAGAGAGAGAGAGAGAGAGAGAGAGAGAGAGAGAGAGAGAGAGAGAGAGAGAATAAATAGTCATTTTATTATGGTATTGCTCTACACCTGTATTAAAATCACAAGACAAAAGCATAAAGATACAGGCCAGGCAATTGTAAGCCAATTTTCTATAATATGGAAAAATCTGTTCACAGGTTCTGTTGAAGGAAAATCACAGTGGGAGAAATCTTTAGAGGAAGTGGACAATCTGCCTTTTAGCAGGCTCTTACTAGTTAGGACACCCCAAGCCATCAACGCCTACAAACAAAAGCCCTTGGGACAGTTGCACACACAACCACAGATGTTTGGCATGCAGGAGGAGCACAGAGACAGATGTTCTTTTTGCCATCCAGATCCAGAAACTTAAGGCCAATGTTCTATGTTGATATTCTTGACACTCGATTGTTGTGGAATAATCTTTCTGTACACTGTGAAGATGTGTCTTTGCCAAGGAGCCTTCTTATTGGTTTAATAAAAAGCTGAACAGCCAATAGCTAGGCAGGATTTTGGGGGCAGAGAGAACACTGGGAAGAAGGTGGAGTCGCCAGCCAGACACAGAGGAAGCAGGAAAGCAGCATGAACAGAAGGAATAAAGATAATAAAGCCATGAGGCAGAAAGTAAGTTAATAGAAATAGGTTAATTTAAGTTATAAGAGCTCATTAGAAACAAGCCTAAGCTATCGGCTGAGCTTTTATAATTAATAAGAAGTGTTCTTGTGGTTATTTGGGAGCTGGCAGGTGGGACAGAAAACTCCATCTAAACTCTACTATGTGCAGCACTTGGAGCATAATGGGAAAGTAATTAAGATACAATCTAGGGAAGAATGAGATAGCTGTCCCTCAGATGGGATAGGGCAGCAGACATGAGGCACACCTGGGTAAACCATAATGCAAGGCAGTCTATAAACAGTTGAATGAATTGTGAGCAGATTTTAGTGAAAGCATGGGGAGAGAATGATTGCCTCCCACTGGGTTGATTTAGGAGGCAAGAGGGGGAGGGGTGGATGGGGGAAGCAAGTCTTCAATTCCAATCACTAGTACCACCTGAGTAGGAGATGGGGCAGGGTGGGTGAAATGTGATTAGAAGATGAAGCTATAGCCTGAGTGGATAGGTAAGCTAAGACTCCTTCATGTATGACCCCAAATACCATTCAGGGAACGCTGGCTTTACTATAAAGTAGTGGCCACAGCAATACCATTCACCAGGCTACTATGTGGCTAACACTGTGTTAGATTGCTCAGACAACATTCCCTCTACTCCTATGCCATGTCCAAGTGCCATGACACCTATTTCAGGCCAAGAAACCCAATGCTTCGAGGACGTTTGAGCAAATGGAGGATTTTCAGAAACACCTGTCCTGGTTGGTTCCTGTCAACTTGACACAAGCTATAGTTATCTGGGGGAAAGAACGGCAGCTGGGAAATCAGGTTGCTGTCAGCAAGAGCTTGGGGGCATTTTCTTGATTAATGATTGATGTGGGAGGGCTCAGCTCAATGTGAGTGCTGCCACCCTTGGACAGTCAGAGCTGGGCTGTACAAAACTGAAAGCTGAGCATGCCATGGAGAGCAAGCCAGTAAGCAACATTCCTCCATGGCCTCTGCATCAGTTCCTGCCTCCAGGTTCCTGCCTCAGGTTCCTGCCCTGACTTTCCTCAGTGATGGAGTATGACCTAGGAGTCAAAGCTGAAATAAACTCTTTCCTCCCGCTGGCTCCTTTTGGTCATGGTGTTTCCTCGTAGCACACTACACATCACCTACTAACACAGCAGTTCCGGCAGGAGCAAATGAAGGATGGATGGGAGAAGTGGGCACTTGATTTCTCGCTTTCTGTGACATTTGTCCCTACACACCCCCAAATCAGTTCATAAGAAATAAAAAAGTAGCTAGTGATTCTAAAAACGTACTGATCCTCTCAAAAGCTCTGCAGCCAGGCATGCTTTGGGGTTTATGGTCATTTCTGGAATTAGAACCTATTCCTCCCCTGGAGAGCTTCCTGGCAATCCACATGACCCCCACCCCCCACCCCGAGCTACAGTGAGGAATTCCACAGCAGCATCTCCTGACCAGGCAGTGAAGAACATGGACCCAGAGTCACGCAGTGAACCAAAATTAGCTTCTTTACAAGCCCATGAAAGCGGGGTGATTAGAGTCTGTTGCCCAAAATATACAGGAAGGTGAAAGCTCCCTCTTCCTTTCTCACATGCCCCTCTCACACCTCTCTTCTCTTCTTGGCATCATCTACCTCCCTGTAGACAGTAAAGAAAATGGAATCTCAGGTGGGTGAGTGTCCCCATCCCTTTTCCCAAGAAATCCACTGTGGGCAACTTCAGGGGTGTTGCAGATTCCAGGAAGGGAAAGATATTTGCAGTCAGTCCTGAACTAAGGCCAGTACCCTATTAACTTTTTTCATGTTAAAAATACTGTTATTCTAAAAAAAAAAAATTTAAGTTACCATTGGGAGTGCAGAGACAGAGCTCCTGGCCCCAGGGGTATGTTGAAGTTCCTTAGGAAGCCTACAAACCAGTGAGTATTGTAACAATTCAACATTGTTACCTTCCAGATTGTTGGGGGAAGAAACCATCTTTCATCTTTCTCCACGTCTTGACCCAGCACTTCTAAACCTACCAAAGCCGCAAGCGTGGTGGGAGACACCCATAGTCCTAGCATTTGGACGTTGAGGCAGGCACACCCGGTGTTCAAGGCCAACCTGAGCTACAAGCAAGCCCCTGCCTCAAATAACCACAAAATAAAGCTGACAGAGACCTGCACGTGTGCCTCTTCATTCCATTGCTATCCGCATTTTAGAGAAGAAGGTGGGTCCGGATGGCCTGACCGGATCTTCCAGCTCCTCTCCTCTTTTATCTGTTTAATCTACTCTTGAGTCTCTGACTTCTTTTTATGCTTTTTTTCCCCCTCTCAAAGCTTATCCATGCTGTTGTGAGGGTTTCCCCAGGTTGCCACGCTGGAGGGTCCCACCCTAGCAATCAGCAGTGTTTAGAAGTTGCTCGGTGACAGTATTTTATCAGAGTACAAGAACCAGGGATGGTGGTGGAGACCATTTCCAACCTCTTCATTTTACTTGTAAAACAAAGCCCCAAAGCCCACCGAGAGGATGATGTGCCTATATTCTCGAGGCTGGATCCATAAGTCCCATTCATGACAAAACTGGGGTCATTCTATCTCCATCCCGGAGGCTCACTAGCCGGATGCACTCCTGCATCGTAATCAAAGTCAAGAGGGACGGCAAGGTCAGGACTGGGGAAAGCCGGCTCCCGTCCTGCCATCGAGAAAACAGAAAGAGCCTGCTGGTTTTGAGCTTGTTGATCTGCTGTAATGCTCGATTTTTTTCAGAATGTGACAAAGGTGAGGTCTAGAAAAGTAACCCAAGACCCCTGAACCCGGCTCCCCATATCCCCAGTCACTGAGCCACCTCGTGCTTCGTAGACCCGTTCTTGGCGCACTCGGGGAGCCAAATGTCACCCTGCCTGTCAGAGACAGTTGGACTTAAAAATTTCCAGACACAGGTGGCTGACTCAGCCCTCGCTTTGCTGTGGCGATGGTGATCAGGCATCAGCTGTTGGCTCGGATGATGTGTTCCCAAAGCAACATGGTGAGTGTGAGCTGCCAACATCGGAGGCTAGGGGAATGCAGTGTGTTGAGCCAGTTAAACACCCCAAACTGCCCTGTCTCTCAGAAATAAGGGTGACTCATCAGAGGGCTCCGTGACTGGGAGAGGCATTAGGGAAGCCGCAGGCCCCGGAAACCTGCACACAGAGGGCCCCAGATTCCCTGTCTCTGACTCCTACTCAGCCTCTTCCCTACCTGAAAATGAATATAGGCTCCATCCCTAAACCCTGCCCTCCTCCTGCAGGAAGCATATCTGCTCTCTTCCATCCAAGAGCCGTTCTTTCTCACACACTGAGGGCCTGCTCTGTACAGTGTGGCATTTGGTGCTCTACCATCTCTACTGTTTATAGCTGACATGGGTTACAGATTCTCTACGGAGAAACACTAAGGTTCCTCCTCTACATTCACAGTGCATCTTAGAGTGTCACCTAGGAGTGATGATGCACAGCCTCCTCCAGCTCACCTGTGTCTGCGTGTGCAGCAGGTGCTCCTTAAACCCTGACTGTGTGAACTATGGCTTCAGCCTTTGCAAATAGAGAGCTCAGCAGCCAGGCCTCTGTGCCAGTTGGGGGGAAGGGTACCTCTCCTTTCCAGGCAGACAGGGTTCATAGCCAGGCAAGAGGAGCATCCCTTGGGCTGGAGACCCTGCACAGTGAGGCACTGGCACCATCGGGGCTGTGGCTCCTTGCAAGAGATCATTCTCCTCATGTCCCTCCTCAATGCTCAGTTCCAAGGGGGAGCACCTCCTATCTTGGGGAAGCTGACATCAGACAGCTTGCTTCCTTCCTGTCTGAAGGGGGGAAAAAGGAACACACACACACACACACACACACACACCAAAAAAAAACCCAAAAAAAACAAAACAAACAAAAAAAAAAAACAAAGAAAAGACCTCACTGTGTATCCACTGCAAGAAGGATGTTTGGAGGCTTTCTCCCAGCCCATTCCTCTCAGCCTCACTCTCTTTTGCTGGGAAGGCCCAGAATACAAATTGTTATAATTTCTGACTTTTGCTTTCTCTAAGTATGGAGTGCCCATTTCCCCCAGTCTTTGAATCAAACAGCTAGCACCCTTTCCACTCCCATCCCCCCCCACCTCCTCATATTTTCCTAATCAAACTAGCTATTTCTTTTTGGTGCCTCTGTCACTCCATCAAGATGCCTCTCATATTTCTCTGACCTTTTCCTGCATGTTGCTAGAATGGAACTCAGACAGCCATCTCTTAGCCCCCTGTTGGCAAGGCTTCAAGTACTTACCCTGTGTCTTCCTCGATGTTTAACTCAACACCACCCTCAATCCCCCACCCCAAAGAATCTATTCAAACACACTGGTGAACAATTTTGACTTCATAAATGATATATTTTATAGGCCTTCATATTTACCAATCTTTATAAGCATTCCTATTCTCCAGATTCTTGCTTGGCATCCTTTCCAGAGTTTCTTATTATTATATAATAACTTTCCCAGCATGCCAAGTTGGATCTCCACATTCTACCTCTGCCTGCCTTCCCAATTTGTCCCATCAAGCTTATTATCTACTTATTGTAAAAGACAGAACGACTCCATGTTGTCCCAACTCCTACCTGTAATCATGTACTCCCCATCCAGGCTCTCCTTCAAGTCAGCCTTCTCTAGAATGCATCCAGACTAGATTGAGCCAAGCGTTTTTCTTGTGATGTTTATGCAACTGTGTTCGCCTCCTCAAGAATGCCGTTTAAAAGGTAAGGATTTCGCCGGGCGGTGGTGCCGCACGCCTTTAATCCCAGCACTCGGGAGGCAGAGCCAGGCGGATCTCTGTGAGTTCGAGGCCAGCCTGGGCTACCAAGTGAGTCCCAGGAAAGGCGCAAAGCTACACAGAGAAACCCTGTCTCGAAAAACCAAAAACCAAAAACCAAAAAAAAAAAAAAAAAGGTAAGGATTTATCTTCCATAGTCATTCAGCCCAGCACAGTGAAAATGTATACAGTAAGCCTGTGCACAGTGAAGATATATACAGTAAGCTTGTGCTCAGTGAGGATGTATGCAGTAAGCCTGTGCTCAGTGAGGATGTATACAGTAAGCCTGTGCTCGGTGAGGATGTATGCAGTAAGCCTGTGCTCGGTGAGGATGTATGCAGTAAGCCTGTGCTCGGTGAGGATGTATACAGTAAGCCTGTGCTCGGTGAGGATGTATACAGTAAGCCTGTGCTCGGTGAGGATGTATACAGCAGTCAGCCTGTGCTCAAGGCCTACCTCTCAAAAGGACAGGACCCAAACAGTTCTAAGCCCTTTCTGTCTCCCCATTCCTCTTTCCTCCCAGGTAAGAATCATGACTGGAGCCAGTGGGAAGTGCCGGAAGACACAGCAGAAACTAATAAATATCCGCGAAATGAACAAGTCAGTAAGAGAGAGACAAGAAAAGATGAAGAACTCGTACACGTGTCACAGAATACCCTCACACCAAGTGTGTCAGCCTACCAAGCGTCGGAAGCTGCCCAGGGTGCGTGGGATGAGGCGTGAATAGTGGGTAACAGAATGAAGGGTGAGCACAGGGTTCCATCATCGGCTTTACCCTTGTAGCCGTGGGAAGGAAGTGAAGAAAGGTCTCTGGGCTTCCCGTTCCTTCTCGGTTTCATCACCCTGCCTGCTGGTGGCCGGGTATGAATTAACCGCCAGGGCCCTTTCGTGCCTTTTCCAACAGTCACGTCTGCAGCTTCGTCCCCAGATGCCTAGACACCCCGGGCCCCCAGCACCTCTGCACTCTGCAGAAAGCTTTTCTTGGCTGAAGTTCTACACAGGGACCTTCACTGCCCACGGGGCAGAAAAGAATTCTTGGCTGTGGACACTGGTAAACGCCACATATTTTACAGATGAGACTCAGCTCCTGGTGACTCTAAATGTGGTGTGAAATGGACAGAAGTCATTCTGCTGATGTGACATGCCTGAAATAACATTCACCACTGCCGCCACCCCCCATGCAGACACCCACGTCATGGAAAGAGACAGCCCTACAAGTCCCTGGGCCCCAGACACTGCCGCCTCCTTTTCTTTATCCTCAGTCCCAGGTCGTTTTCTCTGTTTTTCTACTTTTACATTTTTCTTGTTCTCTTTTTTTCTTTGTGTGTGTGTGTGTGTGTGTGTGTGTGTGTGTGTGTGTGTGTTTTGTTTGTTTTAGAGATGCTCTATTTGTCCTGTCTGAAGACAGTCCAAGGTCACACAAAGGCAAAGGAGGATTATCACAATTCTCCATCCTGAGACCTCATCCCAGGCCATTTCTGGCTAGCTGCGTTGATCCCAACCGTTTACACATGCAGAGGAGAAATGATCACCAATCTACTGCCCCTGAGTCAGGATTGTCAGAAATGTCCTCCTGGACAGGATGGACATCAAAGACACCAAGTTCCTAGAAAACAGAGAACTTGTTGATTTATTTTTATGTTTAATTTCTTTGTCTGCTTTGATTAGAATATAGAGGTAGCCCAGACCTAGGCTTCTAGGTTAAGGAAAACAGCCAGAGGATATTGTATTTTTCAAGTAATTGTCCTCTACCTTGAAGTCAGCTGGTTTCTTGCAGCCTCCAGCACGGCATGCATCCTCGCTGACCAAAGCCCTGCCAGTCAGGAGTGCCCTGATCATGCACACACAGGTTCCCACCAAACGATCAGCACCCGTGGGTGTGTGTGCGTGTGTGGGCTCACACGTGTTTATATGTGTGCACCCGTGTGTTTGTGGGGGACGCGTGTGTCTGCGCGCGCGGGTGTGTGGCGGGGGCGGGCTCTGCGCTGGGGGGGGGGGGGGGGCAGGGCTCCGCAGCAAGAGTGGCAGCCGGACTTGCGATGCTGCGAGGGACAGGGTGCAGAGCCGCAGTGCCGTAGCGGGCAGCAGAGGCAGCCTGCCCTTCCAGCAGCGGAGCCCCTAGCGAAGGCGGAAGACCCCTGGGCCGCCAACCCTGGAAGCCGCCTGATGTCCCCGCCCCGGAGAGGGCTGCACTGCGAGGACGCCCGGGCGCCCGCTTCGGTCCCCTTCTGTCTCTGGGTTCCTCTTTCCTCCCAAGTAAGGGAATAAGCCGCTAGGAGGGAGCGCCCCCCGGCAAGCGCGCAACCAAGTGTAGCATGGTGAGGTAAGACCGCGGCCGCGAACCAGGGGTCACCAGTTGCGGGGGTGACGGGGGAGACCAGCAGCAACTTGGAAAACCGGGGCAAAGCGAGAGCGGGTCCCGCGGCTGGGAAAGGCGCTGCAGACGAGGCCCCTGCGCCCATCCTGACAGCGCCACCTGCCACAAACCCGGGCCCGAGGGGATGCGCCAGTGGACTGGGCAGGGTGGGGCCCCCTCCCTGTGCGGTGGGTCGGGACGCGAAGGTGTGCGGACGACAGGCGTCTTTGCTCAGGGCAGTTTGCTGAAGCAACTGGTCAGCTGTCTTCCTTTTTTACGTTGGCTCCAGGATATTCAGATCGCGGCACCGGGAGCAGAGGGCTTCTGGGAGCAGGGAAGGTCTTTCTGTTGCCTGGTGGCCAGAGCCTCTGGCAGTCCCGTGGGGTTCTGAGACTTTGGAACACTCTAAGTCCAAAGCCTCTTGGGTGGTGGACTTAGAGAGAAGCTGAACCGAATACAGACACCTTGACAAATAAAGCGGGGAGCATCAGGGGAACCTAAAGCGGACCTGTTTGTTTTGAGTCACAAGACCTGTCTGCGTGTTTGTATCTTATAAGGGTGCATCCAGAGTCACCTGTGGGGCTGCGGGGCGTTTGAAAACTCCACTCGACTGCCTCGCCTCACCCAGTATCTTCTGATGTCCCTTTTCTCGGGACTAGTGGACTGGAATTTGAGGAGGGGGCGGTGGACTTCTCAGAAGCCCTACAGGTGATGCTGAGGATCTGCCTCCATCCCTGCCGCCGCCGTTGCAGTGGACAGGGGAGAACCAGGCGCGCGCGAGCAGTCCTGCTGTGCACTTCAGGGTAGCGGAGAGACCCCTCCCTCCGTCTCCGGGGGCGTCAGGAGGGTCTGCTGAGGGATGAGGTGACTTGTGACAAAACCACAGTGGCGCTCTGGAGTGCTGTGTGAACCCACCGGCTCACTTGTCTGGGCTGCTAGGTTATGTGCCTGGGCCTCATTAGCATGCGATGACCTCCCTGTGGGGAGGTCGGAGGAGAGCTGTTTGTCATGCTTTTGCTTCAGGACTTTGAGGGACCCATGGTCTGGAGGTGTACAACGGTCACCTCCAAACATAATGAGGGACAGTAATCAGGCACAAGACTTTGATACCTTGGTGCCTGGGATTCAGTGTTTACACAAGGCAGCTGCTGGACCCACTTGCTGGAGAATAGGGCACCTCAGTCAGTGAAGGACTGAAGGATGTTGGCTCACAAGCGCAAACAGCAGAAACCGAATGCACACACTCACACGCACCCTTTACAACTGTACCCTTCTCGGTCTAGGGAGTGTCTCCTACCGTGGGAAGCTTCTTGCTTAAAGAGCTGTGTTTGACAGAAATTCCACTTTGAGTATAAATTGTACTCATTAAATAAAACAGCTGTAACTAAGCTCATTTCCTGTGGTGTTTCTGATCTGATCTAAGCCCCCTGATCCCCCACACACACCATCCCCTTTAACATTTAACTCCAGCATTCTAGGCATTATTGTTTCTGGGAGAGATCTGGGGGTGGGAAGGAAATGGAACACTTTCCACTTTATATGTGTGTGTGTCCATGTCCTCCCACATGTGTGTACATGTCACGTGTCTCTTTGTGTTCATGCCCCTGTGTGTATACATGTCCCATGCCTGTGTGTGTGTACATGTTCCATGTTTCTGTGTGCGTGTGTATGTGCATGTCCCATGTCTGTGTGTGTATGTATTCTATGTCTGTGCGTATATGCCCCATATCTCTGTGTGTATGTTCCATGTCTTTCTGTGTATATATGTCCCCCCTCTGTGTGTGTGTGTGTGTGTGTGTGTGGGTGGGTGTGTGTGTGTGTGTGTGGGTGGGTGGGTGTGTGTGAGGTCCTCTATCTCTTTCCATTTTATTTTTAGAGACAGGGTCTTGCTAAACCCAGAGTTCACTGATTCAACTAGACTGGCTGGCCATCACGCTTGGGGATCCTCCTGTCTCTGCCTCCTGGGGTCGGACTACAGTGGCTTTGCCCAGCTTTGTACATGGGTGTACCTGGATCAGAAGTCAGATCTCCATGCTCCTGTGGCGATCACTTTACCAGTGAGCCACCTCCCTGGCCTCCATTCACTTGCTATTTTTTATGTAGTCTTTTGTTCAGATCAGCTAAAATATGAGGGGAAATGACAAAAATCAGAGCAGCTTGAAATGTAGAGTCTCGGATCTGGGAGAAACTCCTATGATCAACTGTTCCAACTTCCCCCTGCCCACCCACCTGCCCACCCAACACCTGTAACAGCTGATGAGGCTCCCTCAAGCCCTGACCCTCCTAGAGGCTCAGTACATATGAGACTCTGTGTGAGTGTCTGCCGAGGCTGGTTCCAGCTCCTCCCCTGGAAGGGAAACAGGAAGTGCTGTTTCATTGTGGGTAACATTCCTTTATATATATATATATATATATATATATATATATATATATATATATATATATATATAGTGTTGTATTACATTATTATATACTCCTAATATAATAGTAGTTCCTGCTCATTGCAGAAAATTTGGGAAGTTGAAAGTAAAAAATTATCACCCATGAGTCCTACCACCCAGATCTCACAATTTTTAATACATTGACATATTTCTCTTCGGTCTATTTTTATGCCTTGAAATCATACACTCCATAGAGGGCTGGCATTTGTAGGTAACCTAATAAATGTACTTTGCATGGTGTTAATCATTTTATCTTCATTATGTCATTTAGTCCTAGGAAGTCCCTCTGAGATAGGTGTTATTATTATCAACCCCATTTTTCTAGGAGGGCATAGTGTACAGGTGACAGGCTCCAGTGACGGAGCCACAGTGCAAACCCAAGCTCACTGACTGCGATGTACGGTCACTGTCGCTCCTCGGCTTTTTGTTTTGTTTTTCCTTAATTGGTCTTGTAGTGAGCGGCCCTCGCCAGCATCGTTTCCCAGCTGTGTGTTATTATGCTGTTAGCTATTTAAGTTGCGTGCTCTCCTCGACAACTACAAACAGGTCTGGGCGAAATCTTTACTATGCGCATTTCCAGTTCCTTCTTTCGGGTGGATTCTCAGAAGGAGAATTACCAAGCCAAAGGGCATGACTACTTGGCGGTTCCTTATAGGTACACAAGAAGCCACGGTTGCTTATAGGTACAAAAGACTTACATTGACGTACATGTCCATTTCCCTAGAGGCAGCTCTACCAAAGTCTAAGTAGGTAACTCTTAGCTACTCAAGAATTGTTTAGAGCTTCACAGGACAAAGCCACACACATGAGCATCCCCAGCCTGATGGGAGAAGTCACACATGCCATCTAATTTAAACACTCAAATATGGATATGGGAACTGCTTTATATAAGGCTATTCTTACTTTATTGCTGTTGTTTTCTAAGACAAAGTCTCACTAATGTCGACTAAGCTAGCCTCAAACTCCCAGCAATCCTCCTGGCTCAGCCTCCAGAGTAATGAGATTACAGGCCTCTACAAGAATGCTTAGCTTTAAAACTGTACCTAGTTTTATGTGAATAACTGTGGGCTACACAATTCTTTGGGCTGGGCATCACATATTAACTTGGAGCAAATCAAACTATTGCATAAAATACATAGATGTACATAATATCCCACATCTTCACACAGTGATTACAGTAATCTTCGCCCTTACAAACATACATCGCCATCACAGCCAGGTTCAATAGGTTGCCATTAGTCACAGCTTCTTCATACTCTGGCCAGATTCACAGTGCTATTTGTTTACATCAAGTATTGGACTCCCACAGCAAAACCATCATTACTTATAAGTATCAGAGTTTGTCTGATCAAATATCAGTAACACAGCCCGGGGAAAAAAAATCCAACCACGATAACTCCAGATAAGACCATTTTTAAGAGGTTATGAACTGGTGAGGGGGCTGAGCTGGGAAGCACTCGCCATGCCCATGCCATAATGGAGACTAAGTTTAGATCACATCACCAACACAAAAAAGAAAGGGGCATGTGATATATATATCTAAAACCCCAGTGCTGGGGAAATGGAGAGAGGAGGGTCCCTGGGGCTGGTTGGCCAGCCAGCCTGGCTATATCAGTGAGCTCCAGGTTCAGTGAGAAACCATGTCTTGAAATATAGAGTAGAGGAAGTTTGAAGTAGAGAGACTTCCAACCACACACACCTATGCACACATGCACACACATATATTCACACACACACTTATGAATGTATGCACACACGCGGAAAGAGATTATCGTCAAGAAACTATCCTTGGGCCAAAGAAAAGGTGGTTGGCAAAGAAGGAACCCAATCAGACACCACCACCAGCACCACTCCACATGAGGGTAATTTTAAAAGAAAACGACTTGGCCCTGGTCATGGGTTTTCTTTAGAGCCGTGTTTGCCTCGTACCTACCTCTCCTCCCAGCAAGGCCTATGTTGTTACATGTGGGATAAACATCAGTTGAGTCTCACCATGAAATCCAACTTTTGCAAGGATCAGCTCAGATCCAGAGAGGTCCTTCTGAAAACCTCTCCCCTACTGTGCACGGAGCATAGATGTCTCAGCAGCTCAGAGCATAGACTTGCCTTGCCATAGTGAAAACACTTCTTCATACGTCCTCACTAAGCTGCAGGCTCACTGAGGGCCGAGCTATACCTAAGTTTCCGCTACATCCCCGGCACCTGAGGTTTATGCAGAGGTGACAATTCAATAGCATTGAACAGATGGATAGACAAGTAAGAATGCCCAGTGCACTGTTCGGGGTGCTTTCTACACATTTCTCCTTCATTGCGTCTGCATTCTGCTCAGGCCAGTCAGTCTCAGAAATATGATTGAGGTATATATACATAGAGTTATGTTGTCTGTTTTCACATCTCTCTCTTCCCATGCTTACTCAAATCCTCAAAATATAACACAATTAAAGTTTTAGCTCCTCGGTCACTCTGGTCATATTGCTTGTGCTTAAGCGCTTGGTGGCCATGCTGGAGAAGGTATGAAAAAGAAAATCTCCTTAACTGCAAAGAGTCCAGCATCCTCGAGTGTGAACAGGGTACCTGCATCTGTCTTGTTTTCCACCAGGTCCTCTGCACAGTGTCTGACCCAGAGGAAAAAAGAGGGGAAATCGAGGCAGGGCACTGCCTACTCCATGCCCCCTACCATACACTCTCACCCAATACTCATAGCACTACAGACCTGATATTAATAACCTCATGTCTCGGACAAGGACAGTGAATCTCAGAACGTCTGAGTGGCCTTGCCTGTGTTGGCAAAGCCGGTAGGAGAGATGGACTTCTCCACCCAGATCCATATGGTCCCCACATTCCAAAGGCTGTGCACTTAGCCTCAGCATTGATGTCCACAGTGATGGTGATGTGACTTGTCAGCCTCTCGGCTTCCTGGGAAGCAGATAAAAGGGTGAGTCTGAAGGTGTTCCAAGGGAAAACATCCATACAATTTGTAGATGTAAATGGCATTCAAGAGTGCAAAATTGTGCTCGGGGTGTGAAGGAGGCCTCGCCTTTGGATGGACTGGATAGAGAGGAAGGAGTCCACTGGCAAAGCACTCCAGCCAGCCACTATCCTCTGTGAGTCTCCCAAGAGCAGTGTGGACTCACCCAGGATCACAGGCCTCTTCGTAAGGGAGGCCTAATTACAACCCAGAGGGAAGTGAGAACCTGCCTCGATTCTTCATTTCCATTTCTGCTAAAAGCTTCCTGAGGTCTAATTAGATATTTGTGCCGTTAACACTGGTTGAGATTCCTACCCACAGAAATAACCCAACTTGACCTTAGACTGGTCCCCGAACTGCCCTGCTCCCCATG
This sequence comes from Peromyscus eremicus, assembly GCF_949786415.1. NCBI lineage: Eukaryota > Metazoa > Chordata > Mammalia > Rodentia > Cricetidae > Peromyscus > Peromyscus eremicus. The sequence goes on from NC_081428.1 coordinate 71,408,010, forward strand.
TCACCCCAGTTCTACCGTCGTGGTTCAGGTGACACCTGGAATGCGAACGCAGAGCCTTTGCGTTTATCCCATGTTGTGTCTCATTTAATCTGTCTTTCTCACTGACCTGCTACGATATTCCTAACTCTGTTGTGATCCAGTGTTTCTGCTGGCCTTTCCAGCAGGTTCCAACCACCCCAAATGTGATGTTCATGACCCCACCACCTAAGTTATCAGCACAAACAATGAGCACTACAGGATTCTGACCCACGTCTCTATTCTCCAAGGACTAGCTAGGTTATGAATTCAATAATTGAAAAACGTGTTTTTAGAAAAATTATTCAGCTTACTGTACCGTCATTTGGCCTGTATTTCCTATCTTTTCCAAGAGACTGCCAGGCAAAGCTCATCAAACACCCTGGGATGGTCCTGATTCCCTGTACTGATATTCCCTTGGTCTGCTATTCAGTACCCTTGTCAAGAAGAAACGCCCCTGCTCTAATATAAACTACTTTTGATGAGCTGTATTACCTCATTGAGATCACAACTTCAGTGCTAAAAGCTTGTTCCAAACGCTGTTTCAGAACATTTTCTGGGATTAACATCAGCCCTTTAAGATAAGAAACTTTCACCAGGGAGGTGGTGGTGCATGCCTTTAATCCCAGCACTTGGGAGGCAGAGGCAGGTGCATCTCTGTGAGTTCGAGGCCAGCCTGGTAAACAAAACAAGTTCCAGGACAGCCAGGGCTGTTCCACAGATAAACCCTGTCTCAAAAAAAAAAAAAAAAGAAACTTTCCAATAAAAGAATAGAATTGTATCTGTTCTGAAGGTGGTGGTCAGGTGGTGATGGTAGTGATGGTGGTGCTGGTGGTGGTGTTGGTGGTGGTGCTGGTGGTGGTGGTGGTACTGGTGATGATTGTGATCGTGGTGATGGCAACAATGGTGGTGGTGCTACTGGTGGTGGTGATGGCCGCCTTGCCGCATGACTCTTGATAGATTAAAGATTGTGCTCAAGTTATCTGAACTCCATGTTGCTCTAGCACCCTAGCATGCTACTCGGTCCTAGAGACATGTAGTAATGTGTGGCGTATCTAAGAGTTCCCGGTATGATTAGAAATAAGATCAGAGAAACAGCCAAGAGAGTGTCTAGTCCTAAGTCATCTCAACAAGGAGCCCAGGCCAAGAGCAGAGGCACACGCCTGATGTCCCAACTGCTTGAGAGACTGCCGCAGGGGAGTTACAAGTTCAATGCTGTGTTTAGTGACACACCACGCTAAAAGAACAAATAAGCAAACAAAACAAGATGGTTGAGCTCTCCACCTCCACACGATGAGCCTGGTCTGGAGGTCACAGCAGAGAAGAACCACCATCTCTGCCCTAACCAGGGCTTCTCCAGGGTGGGATTCCTTCTTCTCTCCTTCTCTTCCAAAGGTTGGGATTCATGTAAAAAATATCCACTTCTCCTTTAAAAATTGGCCTCTGACGTCATCGATACCCCAGTGAAAATGAAAGGTGCTTTTCCCTGATCCCAGTGTGAAAGGGGAAAGCAGAAAAAAAACAAAAACAAAAAAAACCTTGAGAATTCTTTCCTCTCCCTCCCTCCCTCCCTCCCTCCCTCCCTCCTTTCTCTTCCTTTCTTTCTTTCTTTCTTTCTTTCTTTCTTTCTTTCTTTCTTTCTTTCTGTCTGTCTGTCTTTCTCCCACAAGGGCTACATAGCCCAGAAGGCAGGCCTCAAACTCACAATCCTTCTGCCTCAGCCCCTGAAGTCCTGAGACTATAAGTCTGGTCCAAGGCAAGAAAGGAGCACAAGGGAGAAGAGGTTTATGTAAAAGATTGTCTTAATAATTAATAATAAGCATTCTTTGCACACTGAGACAGACAGCAATGTGTTTATAGCCATAACCTCTCCTGCTTCCAGTCACAGTCATGTGAGGCAGGCAGCATGGATGTCACCAGCCCATCTCACTAGTGTGATCAGCTAAAGCGGGGACTGTGAGCTATTGGCAGGGAAAACTCAATGGCCACCACACAGCTGGTCAGGCCAGCCCTGCTTTCCCAGCTGGCCATTCGAGCCTTACCCTTCTTCCTGTGTGGTCTGCATGGTGGAGGTGGCTTTCTCAGTACCTAGCAGTGTCACTGTCTACGCGGGAACTGGCTTTTCGCTTTCCTCAGGACCTGTCTGCTGTGGAAGCTCTGAGCAGCCAGGGCTCGGCAGATCACTTTGATCCTCAGGTACCAGGCGCTGAATGTTTTCATTGCCCAGTGCATTTCTGTTCCTCTCAGCTCTGGGCCGCCATAGCCCCACCTTTCATTAATTGAGTGTGTGTGTGTGTGGGGGGGATATCTCTCCATCTTCTATGAGGCCAGAGGCTCTTTCCAGAATCTTTGAGAGCCAAGGTAGCTGTTGTTATCCAGACCACCCCCATCCTAAAGTTTCACCAGCAAGGATGTCCATGAGCCCAGGACCTGACCCTAGGACACCGGTGGTAGAAGTGGAGTCTCTTTCCTTTTCTACTATCAGCACGCCTGACTGACTTCTAATGGTCCTCAGGTGGTGTTTCCTAACTACTAGGGAGCCAACAGCCCTGCGTTCCTGTAGCTGAGACAGTCCTGCTCTACCCAAGTACCGTGCTACACCGAACCCCTAAATCATGCAGGTCCCATCAAGTGCATTCCTGAAGAGACACTCAGTCATGAAAGCAAATGTGAACTGAGCACCCACTGTGAGGAAGGTCAAATGGTTCCCATCAATTGTGTGGAACAGAGCCAGAAACAGACATGCGAATCTTAGATGAGAGTCTGAGATAGATCCTCAAACCGGGTAGTAGATCAAGGGAGGCAGATAATATCTGGAGAGCTTGAAGCACAACTTTTGATGAGTGAGAGGGAACAGCACAAGGCTCAGAGGTGACTCGGTTTATATACTTCAGAGTTGCTGAAGCAAAGGCTACGACCGGACCACAGAGGGTCTTGTTTGCCACACTGAAGAGTATAGTTTTTTTTAGTACGGTGGGGAGAGGCCATGAGAAATGTTTCAGTGGGGAATGATATGGTCATATTGAAACGTTAGAGCAATCTCTTGGGCTGCAGTGTGGCAGGACGAGAAGATAGACAGCAGGGCTTCCCCCAGGAGGCTTTGAGGGGGAAATGGGTAACATGAGGGCTGAGCAGTGGTTGCGGGAAAGAAGGGAAGAGAGAACTTGTCATCAAGGGACAGGGAGCAGGGGAAACAGGAGTGGAGGGTCACTCCCAGGCTTCCGTCTCTGTGCCTGGAAGGATAATGGCTTCATGGACAAGGGGACTGCGGAACAGTAGCAGAATGTTGTGAGGATGAGTTCAGCTCAGTTAACTTGAGGTGTCAATGGGGGATATAATGGGAATGCCATTAGCCAGACTAGCCGTCTGCAGAATGAAGATCAGGAAAGGATCACATCTCAGCCTTTCGGCTGAGCTTTGCATGCCATGGAAGCTGAATGGCGAACAGCACAGAAATCTAAAACTGAGCACAAGGCTGGTAAGATGAGTGGAGGCGTGGGATAGGTAGAGTGGAAAGGTGGGGCTGCAGTGGACACACCCAAGTCACAATGTAGATATTCTCAGGTCAGGAAAGGAGGAATGGAAGGCAGATGTGGAAATATACCAAAGCCTTCCTTCTCTTTACTTGAAACAGTTCATGGCATGTTTGGGGAAAATGAAGCTTATACTGGTGAAAGTTATTCGTTATAAAAGCAGAAATATTGGTACAAAATGAGAAAAGCAGTATTTGATTTTCAAAGAGACAATGGGCAAGTACCAAGCACTCTATGCCATGAAATATCAGAAGGAACCTGGAACTTTGATGGAAGAATTTCATACTCAGGAAGATATGGAGAGGAGGGGCTCAGAAAGTTGACCACTAATACTCTATAGTGATAAAAGCTGTTCACTCAAAATGATCTGGCCAATCAAGACATTGAAAACTGAGAATGGAAAAGATGTTCTGTGAAAGGCACAAAGCCACTGTGGAGTGCCCCCTGTAGTCTTAGCACTGGCGAGGTAGAGACCAGCCTGAGCTACAAAGTAAGACTCTGCCTCAAAAAATAATTGAAAGTAAAAAAATCTGGGCAGTGGTGGCACCCACCTTTAATCCCACCTCTCAGGAGGCAGAGGCAGGTGGATCTCTGTGAGTTCAAGGCCAGCCTGGTCTACAGAGTGAATTCCAAGATAGCCAGGGCTATACAGCTATGTGAATGAAGTTTCCTTATCCTGCAAAGAGGAGGGTCCATGTTTGGACCCTCAGAATTCACTCAAAAGTCAAGCAGGCATGGCGACTACCTGTAATTCCAGAGGTTGGAAGACAGAAATGGGATCCCAAGGAAAAGTTGGCTAGTGAGGTCCAGATTCAGCAAAAGAATCTGCCCTCGATAAATAAAGTGGAGCGTTGTCCAGGAAGATGACTGAAGTCAACCTCAGGCCTCTGCACACACAGGGAAATGTGCATGCACACACACAAGTGCACACATGTGTAATACAGACACATGCAAACAATGACAACAGACCACAGAGGCGATCATGTGACCCTGTGATCCCAGCTCTGAGAAGTGAAGACAGGCAGAATCCTGGGGCTCACTGGCCATCAAGCCTAATCTTCTGGACAAGCTCCAGAGCCTGTCTCAAAAAGCAAATGGATGGCATCTGAGAAGTGACACCTAAGGTTGACTTCTGAGCTCCATACACATGTACACACAGGTGCACATGCACCTGCATACACAAGTGCCCATGCACACACGCAAACACCTATGTACACAATAAGTAAGAGAACAATGGAACAGCTCAAATATAGAAAAAATATGTATAAATGTTATTAATATGCTCATAACAATGCAACTGTGGATTTTATTCTTAATAAAGGAGACACATAACAATTTAGTTATAATCTAAGTCTAAAATCTTGGTATAAGTTCTGCCATTGTGATAAGATGGATGGAACACACCATGTGCTGTTACTCATATTTGGAACCCTCCACAATTAGTCTCATAGAAGTCAATAACAGAATGAAGTTGGGCCTGGTTGCACAGGTGTATAACTCCAGGTACTTGGGAGGCTGAGGCAGGAGGATAGAATTATAGGCTTGTCTAAATCTACAGAGTTGGGCTCACAGCCAGCCTGGACAACTTATCAAAACCTTGTCTCAAAATAGAGAAAAAAGCATCAAGAAGCCTGGGGATGTGTTCATAGTATAGAATTTGCCTAGCATGTGTGAAGCCCTGAGTTGGGGCACAGAGACCATAAACACTGAAAATAAAATTTTTTTAAAAAATGTGGTTAGCAGAGACTAGAAAGGGGCAAGATGGAGAGAAAGCTGAGGATGGCTGGTCAGTGGGCACCAAGTCACAGATAGGAACCAGTTCTGTCATGGCACCGTAGGGGACTGCATAGAGGTCATGTGGAGGACTGTATACAGGTACTGTGGGAACTATACATAGGCATTGTAGGGTACTGTGTACAGGCACTGTAAGGAAGTGTTTATAGGCACTGTAGGGTACTATAGAGGTACTGTAAGAGACTGTGGTAGTTTGAAAGAGAATGGCTCCCATAGGTTCATCTATTTGCATGCTTGGTCACCAGTTGAAGAACTGTTTGGAAGGATTAGGAGGTGTGGCCTTGTTGGAGAAGATGTGTCACTTTTGAGGTTTCAAAAGTCCATGCCAGGCCCAGTGTCTCTCTCTCTCTCTCTCTCTCTCTCTCTCTCTCTCTCTCTCTCTGCCTGCTGCCTGAGGATCAGTGTGGGGGGCCCACCCCCACCTTTCCCCCCCAGGGTACTCTTGAGGAGTGAGGGATAAGAGATTTAGACAGAAGGATAGAGGGGGAAGGAACAGATAGAAACACAGGATAGCCTCGAGAGAACCTGGATCCTAATCCACTGGCCCTTTCTGTCTCATCTAAAGGGCTTTTTAAAGGAATGCCAAGGGGTGGAGCAAAAGACCTCTCCCCAGCACAGCCAAGTGCAGACCCTTCCAAACATCCCCTTATGCAGCCCTGCTGAGTAAAGCAAGCTTAGATCTTACTAGGGAACCTCTGTGGGCTCTCACAGATCAGGAAGTAAAGCTCAGCTACTTCTCCAGCACCATACCTACCTGAGAACTACCATTTTCCCTGCCGTGATGAAATGGACTAACCTTCTGAAACTGTAAGCAAGGACCCAATTAAATACTTTCTTTTATAAGAGTTGCCATGGTCATGGTGTCTCTTCACAGTAGAACAGTGACTAAGACAGAGACTATGTATAGGGACTGTACACAGAGACTGTAAAGGAGTATATATAGGGATTGTTTGTGAGCACTATACAGTACTGTTTATAGGCGCTGTGGGGAGCTGTATATAATCTAATAGGCTCTATGTTTCAGAAAGCTGAATGTAAAAGATGTAAAAGAAAAGATTTTGAATACTTTTGCCATAAAGAAATGAGAAATGTTTGAGGAGGTAAATGCTTAAGTCTTACACAATGCATGCATGTACTGAAATACTACATACTAATATGTATAATCCTTATGTTTTTTATATCAGTTAAAACTAATTCTAAAATCCAGGCTACCTAATAAAGGAACTAAATTTCTCATTTTGTAATTTTTTTTATTGTTGAGATAGAGATATAGGCATAAATATATTTTAAATAGGAGTAGATCAATATAAAACTAAATATCCTGTGTTTAATCTCAAAATTAGAAGGCAGAGCTGGAATCTTACAGCCAAGATTAAAAACTAAATAAGGAAATAGAAAGGAGACATAAAAATAGAAAGTATAAGAGAAGATGATAGAAATGAGGTCAAACATACACATTATCACGTGAAGTATGAATGGTTTAATTGTTTCTATTAAAAGACAAAGAGCTATAGTTTAGAGTATACCCCAATTCTAAATACATGATGTTTTACACAGAATGGAACAGAACAGGGAAAGGAGAGAAAAGAACACAGGTATACCAAGAAAATACATAAAAGAAGAAAGAAAGAAGGATGATATTAATATTAAGCAATGTATAATTTATATGGAAAACCTTAAATGTGGCTAAAATTGTTTATCAGAAATATCATATTCATGAGTATCTTTATAGCATGGCAAATATTAAAATATATTAAATAATTTGGCCAAATATAGTTGGAAAGGGACGTCTTAACATTCCTATGTCAGTTTTCAACAAATTGAGTGATCAAAAGTAAATAACCACATAAAGAATTTTAAGGATCTAGGTAACCTGATAAGATGGATGCACATGGGATTTACATTAAAATAAACATTTATATCTATTAAAATGGTTATGACATGTTAAGATACTTTTACCTCCTCATAGGGAAGAGCAAGCATTCTGGAAAGCAGAGTCTTCCTGGGAGAGGAAAATAACACAGAAATGCAGTACTCCAGGATGATGTGCTCCTGGACCTCAGCGTGGGGATGGGCCTTGCACACTTCATCCCCACCCCTGACTTGGCACACAGAGGGAAGGAGTCCCAACACTCGTTATCTGTCAAGAGCACCTCCTTCAAGAACGATTAAAAGTAAGACACAGGAGCTAAGGAAAACACAAAATGAGAGAATAGCACAGGGTATGCAAATGAGCTACTCCAGCTGGGCCTCACGGAACAGCTTTACAGACTGGAATCCTAACTGGGGGGAGGGGGCGGGCGGGGCAAGACCAACAGGAAGAGATGAAAATGCAGCCTGATGTTCAGAGATGTGGATGCAATTGGGAAGGACGCCAAGAAAGGTAGAGAATACCTGAAGACTGCCTGTTTGGGAAGTATCTATAAAGAAAGGGTGGGCGGTCACTACAGAAGCCAGCTTAAAATGTGCACAGATCACAACTGCAATACGGCCTTAAAACTGTGAGCTAAAGAAAATGCATGCATGGTAACAAAAAATTCTGAAGCAGCAAACATGAGCATATAACATTTTAAGGTTTTGAAGTGTTTGTTTCTGCTGTGCTGAGGATCAAAGTCAGGGCTTTGCACATGACCTCTGTCATGCTGTCTGTCATAGATTCCTCTGAGCTTAGCCTCTCACCTGTACTAAAGCCGGAAGCCTCTGGGTCAGGAGGAAAGGGTCGGGGTTATGAAAACGAAATGTTCTGAATCCCTGGCTTCAGTTATGAGTCATTTTATTCTTGACACTTAGTATAGAAAATAATAGCTGTAAAATGTATTTTAATATTGAAGTACAGTTATTTGTGTACTGGGGTGGGCATATGCCACAGTGTGCACATGGAGATCAGAAGACAACTTGTGAGAGACTCTCTGCTTCCGGCATGTGGATCCCAGAGATGGAACTCGGGTTGTCAGGCTTAGGAGCAAGAGCCCCTCACTGTCTGTGAGAGCCTGTGGTAGGACTTTCCCCACTAATTAATTTTCCAAATCAAAGGGTCTATGAAAGCACACTCGAGCGTATAAAGAAAATAAGAGAAATTGAAAGGAAGCATTCAAAATAATAATGGGGCCGGGCGGTGGTGGCGCACGCCTTTAATCCCAGCACTCGGGAGGCAGAGCCAGGCGGATCTCTGTGAGTTCGAGGCCAGCCTGGGCTACCAAGTGAGTTCCAGGAAAGGCGCAAAGCTACACAGAGAAACCCTGTCTCGAAAAACCAAAAAAAAAAAAAAAAAAGAAAAAAATTAACATCATGTCCACGGTATTTATATATAATTTTGTGGAATTTATCTTCTTCCCAGCTGAATATTAAATTAAGATTACATTTTCTCAACTTTAGTCCTCTGGATTTTTTTTCTTATTGTTTTGCAAAATGGTCTACACTGTTGAGCAGCCAGGCCTGCAGGTCACCTTCATGGCAAGCAGTAGACCACACCAGTTTTATAAATTTTTTTGCTCTAAAATTAACCAGCCAACTTCCTAAGTTTTCCCCAATATTTACCCTGGGGTGGTGTTTTTAGTCATTACTGTTAGGTCATTTTATGCTATGTTTTATGACATAACTTTCAGATATAAGTTTGTGTCACCCGCCTATGTAGTTCTTGGTTTTCACCTTCTTTTTTCAGAAATGAAGTCACAGGCTAGTCCTGTGATTTGTTTTCATAAAGGACTATTTCTTATCCCTCCGCATTGGAAAGAGTCTAATGCTTCCCTATTTTGAAGAACTTCATTCTGATTCCCAGGATCTTACAGTCAATACATCTTTGTATCAACAACAAAAAGCCTCCCTGGATCTAGAGTTCTGCTATCTATTAGAACGGCCTCTTTTCCAGGCCATCCTGATCTGAGCGGAGTGGATTCTTTCTCCTCAACTGTTTACACTCTTTCCTAGTACTTTCTCACCTGATGGTCCCTCTTAGCCTTCTGTTGTCCACATCGAGAGAGGCATGACAGGGTGTATGAGATGCCTGCCTTCTGGCAGAATGAGGCTTCTGTTGACGTTGACTTCACCACCCTAACTTCCCATGTCCCAGAAGAGTCGTGGTGAGGAAAACACCCCGCAGTTCCTCCTTGTGGCAGTGTGGACTGTAGAAGACGCTCAATGTGGTGTCACCCATGTTCCTCAACTCATTCTGCTCACTCACGAGATGCCCTCAGGAGTTCCACCCTTGGGTTCAACCACAAACTAATTTGGGTCCAAAACTGTGTTGCCATGTAGACAAATGAATAGTCCCTAGTGTTCTTTGTAACTATGCAGACATTGTGTGTGTGTGTGTGTGTGTGTGTGTGTGTGTGTGTGTGTGTGAGAGAGAGAGAGAGAGAGAGAGAGAGAGAGAGAGAGAGAGAGAGAGAGAGACTCACTAGCCATCTCCCATTCCCATCTCGTTTGTTTAACCAGTACTTCTAAACAATGGGCAGATTCACCGTCCTCCAGCTCTCTGATGCCTTCCTCATCAGCCTCTAGACAAAATACAGTCCATGCCCATGCAAGCCCTTCCTGCAATATCCAATTCAACTCACATGTCCAGCAAGTGGTAAGTGACAGTCGAGGACCACCAGCCCAATAGCAGCGTGACTTGCCACCTGGTCCCAGAACCCCAAGCATCAGCAGAAAGAATGGATGAAAAGGCCATTCTGTTTTCACACCCTTCAGTGTCTCTGGATGGCGAGAGCCTTGAACACCTGAAAAGGGAACCAGATACAAACTGACAGTCAACTTGGTTCTTGAGTTAGAAAATAATTGAAACTAATGGCTTCTGTGAAGGGCTCCTATGCAGAGCAGTTATGAGGACCAGAAGCTAATGCCAGCCAGCTAGGGAGCCCCAAAGGAGAAGGCACCATCACAGGAACAGAGTGGAGAAAAGAGAGGAAGCTGAGGTATACTATGACACAAACTGGGAGAAGTGGTTTCTGAGTCGCTCTTGAGATTTTGGAAGGAGGGGCTCTACCAAGTCTAGTGGATGTGGAGAGTGACATTGCCGTTGAAAAAGTCCTTTCATTGTGGAGGAAATGTGGGAGGAGGGTAGGTCTGAGAATGGATTGACTTAGGTTTAAAAGTCACAGCTGGTAAATGGCTGGAGGAATGAATAAACGAACCTGATTCCATCAGCCACAGGGTGTCTTTCTGACCAACTCAAGTCAGCATGTGATTTCACATTCTGATCAAAACAATGTCAGTCAATCAAATAAAATTATTTTTTCCCTTTCTTCTTCTCGTGTGGGGCTGGTTTCTGTTGGCTATTTTTGCCTAGTTCAAAGTGACTTGCCCACAAAGACCAGTCCCTGCAGCTGGGTGGCAATTCATTACATGCTTTCAGCCAGATGACTCACTCTGTTCATCTCTCAAACCTCCACTGCCCTCCTCCAGGCCCCACTCCTAAGCTGTGAGCCGGGGCTGCCACTAAATCCACCATCCTCTCTACTTTATTCATGGGTTGCTCATAAGCATGTAGGGGAAATTTATACTTTTTACAGCTTTATCGCTCACATCTTGTTTTTTCATTTATTTTACATACAGACCACAGTTTCCCCTCCCTCCTCTCCTCCTGTTCTCTCCCCCCACCTCTCTTCTACCCATCCCCCACCTCTGTCTTCATTCAGAAAGAGGAAGGTTTCCCACGGGAGTCAACAAAGCATGGCACATCAAGTTGTATCTCTCACATCTTGTACTTGAAAGCATCATTTCTTTCCCATGCTTTCCCTTAGGCTGAAATCTACTGTTGTACATTTATGAGGGCACTCATGGCATCAGGGAATCTTGCCTGTTTCCCTGGATCCGATAATGAAGGGAAGACAGTTGCCATCCACTGGCCGGTGTACCAGGCAAGGGCTTGAAAATCTCTGTTGTGGAATATTAGCTTAAGATGTGTTACATTTGTTTACGCTGTGGAATATTTGTTTAATGATGCAAAGATGTGTTGCCTTCTTTTACGTTGCATTTGTTTAACTCTGTGAAGCTGTGTTACTGTGCCTGTCTAAAACACCTGATTGGTCTAATAAAGAGCTGAACAGCCAATAGCAAGGCAGGAGAGGGATAGGTGGAGCTGGCAGGCAGAGAGAATAAATGGAAGGAGAAGCAGAGAAGAGGGAGGAGCGAGGAGGGAGGAGGGAGGAGGGAGGAGGGAGGAGGGAGGAGGGAGGAGCGAGGAGCGAGGAGCGAGGAGTGAGAACAGGAGGAGAGGAGGACGCTAGGGTCCAGCCATCCAGCCACAGAATAAGAAGGAAAGAGAGGTATATAGAATAGAGAAAGATAAAAGCCCACAGGCAAAAGGTAGATGAGATCATTTAAGTTAAGAAAAGCTGGCTAGAAACAAGCCAAGCTAAGGCCAGGCATTCATAAGTAAGAACAAGTCTCCATGTATTTATTTGGGAGCTGGGTGGTGGGCCCCCAAAGAGCAAAGAGAAAAAAAAGTCCAACTACAAATCTCTAATATATATACATTTGTGTGTGTGAGCACAGGTGTACACATGCCACAGTGTGGAGGTCAAAGGGCTACCTCAGGTGTATCTCCCTTTCCATGTTGTTTGAGGCAGGCTCTCTTGGTGTTCACAACTGTGTATTCCTGTCTATTTGGTCCACAAGCTTCCAGGGAGTCTCCTGTCTCCGCTCCCATCTCTCCATGAGAGTGCTGGAATTATAACTGTGTGCTGCGGGGTTTACATAGGTTCTGGGGACTGAAACTCATGTCCATACGCTTATGGAGCAAGTCTTACCCACTGGGCCATCCGCTCACCTGCCTTTGTTTTTGTTAGCCCGACAGTGTTAGGTAACAGATACTCTCCCCATGCTTCCCGATGAGGAAACATAGGTTTAAGAGATTGAGACACTGACTCATCCTTGTTGGCCTCAGAGCTACGTTCTTTCCTGTTTCCTGACAGATACTGACTTCCAGTTGTAGCACAATGTTGGTTCATTGATCACCACATCAGAACCAGTACAAGAGGGCAGCTGAATACAACCTTTTGTAGCTCAGGTTCCAGCGTGCACGCCATCCATGCTGGACAGCCCCCCCACCCCACCCCCGCAAAGAAAACCCAGGCACACTTCAATAAATAGGGTTCGTTCATTTGGAACATTCAGGAGAAATGATGCAACATTGCATTACTAATTAGTTTGAACTGGGGACTCCATTAGCTTCATTTTAACTGAAGTTGAAAGTATAAGAAAAACATAAACTCTTCTTCAATTAATTTCAATTTAAGAGATTTGCAGGGGTTTTGGTTTTTGTTTTTGTTTTATTTTAAAGAAATATTTATAGGATGCTTGTAGCCTTGAATGAATGTCTTAGGAAACATGGAGGCCAAAACTTCCCACCCACCTGTATTTTTGGTGTTTCATTATTTACTTTTATTTTTGTATGTTTTTATTAGAATACAATTCCATCACTTTCCCCCTTCCTATTTCTCCCTCCATCCTTTCCCCTACCTTGAATTACTGAAGATAATTCTCCCCGGGTCCCACCCCTTGACAGAGAACTACGGGTGACAAATGACAGCAAAGAGAGGGAGAATTAGCCTCTCCCAAGGCGAGCGCCCCCCCCATTCGTTTCCCAATCCCTTTGCACACCCCACCCTCCTTCCTCTGAGCCCTTTGCACACACTGTGGAAGCACCGTGGCGTCCTCAACTGACTGTGCATCCACTGGAGACCGAGGTCCTTCTTGACTCATCCTTGCAGCCCACGGTTCCATGCACAAGCACCCTTGCTGTGATACACACTGTGTTAACCAAACTTTACGGGAAAGAAAAGGATAAACAGAGGACAGAATTGGATCTAAAGTGGAGGAAAGAAGTTCTCTGTGGTGCACAAAATAATACCCTAGTGTAGAAAAGCAGAAGGAGCAAACAATCCATTTATTTAACTAGAGTGTGCATTCTTGCATGGTCCACAAGCAATATACACATTCACAAATAATACTCATCAATTACAAAAGTCATAATACACATTGTTCATATGTAACTCCACACATAATACATATACTTATGTCAGTACTCCTATGTACATGCAGTAATTGTTCAGCCTTCAAGTGAATATTCTACATTTTCTCTAGAATTTTCCGTGTCATTAAAAGCAGTCCTATAAAATGGCACAGCGTATCCTCTCATAATCCACGACAGCTCCTGGGTTTCTCTTTAGGTCTCTTGCTCCACTGCTGACCTTGCTGGTCAAGTGAGGCCTTGGCCAGTCATCACTCTCCCCTGGTCTTTCTCTCCCATACTCAGCTAGGCCTGTGGGATTTGTTGATGACACTGTTTTGTTTTGTTTTAATTAAACAACAACAACAACAACAAAAAGGAGCCTTGGGTTTTATTTACTTCCCAATTATTTTGTTTTGTATTTCTTTTTATTTTAAGATTTATTTATTTTTATTTTATGTGCATTGGTGTTTTGCTCGTATGTATGTCTGTGTGAGGGTACCAGATCCCCTGGAACCAGAGTTACAGACAGTTGTGAGCTGCCATGTGGATGCTGGAAATTGAAACCCAGGTCCTCTGGAAGAGCAGCCAATGAGCCATCTCTCCGTCCGATTTATAGCAGCCTTCTTTAGTTTATTTAGATTACTTTTGCATTTCTTTTCCAATTGTACAAGTTGGAAGCCTGATTCATTTGTGTTTGTGGGGGACTGTTTCAATGGACGGGTGGTTGGGTAGATGATGGGGGGTTGCTTAGGTGGTTGGATGGGTGGGTGGATGATAGGGTGATTAATTTTGACCTACGGTGTTTTCTAGAAAATTTGTTCAAGGCTCCAAGTCTCCTTTAAGCATCGCTGTAAATAAATTGTACATCTTCTAAATCAATAATACTTCCAAATTTTTGTTTTCTTTTTAAGCAAGAACTTCCTTAAGAATGTGTGGAGGTCTTTCTTAGTTTCCATATTGCTTCCATGAGACTGATACTCAAATCCTCAAGTGGAGGCTGCCAGACAAAAAGAATACTAGTTCACTGAGGGATGCTCTTGGGTGGGCCGGGAAGAGAGTTGTCAGTAAAATACTTGCTGCATAAGCATGGGGACATGAGTTTGGATTCCATCACTCACATGAAGCAAACAAAGAAAAAACCCTGCCATCCCAGCCCTCAGGAAGTGGAGACAGGAAAATCTACGGGGCTTGCTGGCCACACCCCCCCAGCTGAATTGTTGAGCTCCAGATTGCGTGAGACACCTGGTCTCAAAAATCAAGCGGAGAATGATTGAGGAATCCCTTGATGTTGACCTCTAGTCTTCATACACATGCACGCGCACACACACACACACACACACACACACACACACACACACACACACACACACACACACGGTATTACCCCCTGTGAAAGAGAAAGGGCTGGATTTAGCTGGATGGTCCTGTGTTGTTATTGCCAGTTGAGAAGAGGAAGCCAGACTCCCATACCACACAGCTTTATATCAGTCTGCAAATGACGCGAGCAGCCCAGGAGGGGGGGTGGTCCGAGAGGGGGCGTGGTCTTGGACTAGGAAGCCCCTTCTCAGTTGAAGCAATTGCTGAAAAGAGCAGACAGAAAACCGGCTACCAGAGGCTCCCCGGAGCAAAGTGGGGAGCAGATCCTTCGGGTCAGAACAGTTCGTCACCTACTGAGACGGTTTATGGTTTAAGACTTTAACTAGCTTTTGGTTGTTGGCTTGTAATTTATAAAAGGCATTTTCCTCCGTGCGTCTTACAAAATTTTAAAAGCATGCATTTTTTTTTTTTTTTTTTTTTTTTTTTTTTTTTTTTTTTTTTTTTTTTTTTTAGCGATGTCAGGGTATTTAACTTTTACATATTTAACAAAATGTACTTAGCAAACTGAGATGGCATGCTTGCAGTTGTTGGAATTTTTGCTACTGTAAATAACGCTGCTGCAAATATCCTTGGCTTGAAACCTTGCCGTGGTTCTGCTGTTCCATGTGGCCTGTATGCTTTAAGATAAGCCCACAGAGCTAAATTTGGTGAAAATTCATCTTTGGGGCTATATGTTTGCGCTATTTGGGAAATTTACCTCCACATCAGCAGCAGTAGAGCTGTAGTTTCTTGCTTTCTTGCCAACAAAAGTATTACCTGTTTTTAAATGGTTAACAATTGGATAAGTGGAATAGTACCTTGTCCAGTCTCTGTTTAATGAATATAAAAATGAATGGGATTCTCAACCTAAGTCGGTGGCATCATCAGCACCATGTCTAACATTCTAGATGGAGAGTGAAATTACTGTTGAAGGATATTTTAAGCATTATTTATTTCACTCTTTGCCGTTATCAAACGAGGAACTTGAAACCTAGGGGATGGAAGTAACTAACTGCTTAACTCCACTCTAGAGATTGAATCCCAGAATTTAAGATTAGGCCCCAAAGTGCCAGGACACATTACAGCAGCCTCTCTAGTTTGCTGGGAGGTGAATGTGCTCTTCCTTCCCTCTTGAATCTGTGGTTTTGAATGGGGGATTTGTGAATCATCTGAGAAATGGGTTTTTTTTTATTTTGTACTTTATTCTAATGGCAATATTTAAAATTCTTATGCATATGTTTGCGTTTTCTTGATGGTCATCTCCTGTCAAGCACTGTCATGTGACATCAGTGACCCTATTATCTTCTTGTATGACATAGTGGCAAAGAACAGCCTCCAGCATCCGATCACATGGATCCATCAGTTAACAGCTGCATGACCTAAAGCGTGATTTAACATCTGTGCTGTAGTTTTGCTCTCTTTTCATTTGTTTATTTTTGGTTTTGTTTTTAGAGATAAGGTCTCGTTGTTTAACCCAGGCTAGCCTGGAGATCACTATGGAGCCTAAGCTGGCCTTGAACATAATTTCCCTGACTCAGCTTTCCAAATGCTGGGATTATATGATGACACCAGTATGGTGGGCCTCAGTTTTCCCATCTTTAAAATAAGCATCCTTGTGTCTCTCTCAGAGGGTGTTGTCATGGCACTCAACCAAATGCAATATGCAAACTGTTTAGGACAGTCTGGCACACAAGAAAGGTATTTGCTCATACTGGATTCTAGGTACCTTTAAGTGCCTAGACCAATGGTTCTCAACCTTCCTAATGCTGTGACCCTTCAAAATAATTCCTCATGTTGTGGTGGCCTCAACCATAAAATTATTTTGTTGTGAGCTAGAGAGATGGTTCAGAGATTAAGAGCACTGACTGCTCTTCCAGAGGACCCAGGTTCAATTCCCAGCATCCACATGGCAGCTCACACCTGTCTATAACTCCAGTTCCAAAGGACCCAGCACCCTCACACAGACATACATGTAGGCAAAAACACCAATGCACATATAAAATAAAAATAAATTAATTAAAAAATTATTTCGTTGCTACTTCATAGCTATAATTTTGCTACTGTTATGAGTCATAGTATAAATATTCAATATGCGGGATATCTGACATGCAACCCCAAAGGGGTCATGACCCATGGGTTGAGAACTACTTGTCTGGACTGGGCTATACAAGAACATGTCTGAGGTAGGAGTAAGGTGAATGAATGCACGCCTGAGTTTTCTTGTCCATGGTGCTGAATCATCACTGCATGAGTGTTCATTAGAACATTGTTGGTTCTACCAAGTCGCTGGGAGAAGAAACGCCTCTCCTTCTGTAAACTAAATCTTGGGCTTCTGGGGTGTGCCAGAAGATCCACTGCCAGGCTGTGCACAGTCTAAGGAAACCGTTCATAGCCTTTCCAGATCTGAGAACCAGTACAGATGCTGGGGGATACAAGCTGCTTCATGTCCAGGCGGAAGTGGGTTTGAACAACAGCATAGCCGCCTACAAGGTAAAGTGTCTCATAATACCTGAGAAGACTGTCTGGAGAATCACATTACTACGGATCTGGTAGACTAGATAAATGGTTGCTATTGGTGTGAAGAATTGAACACAGAGGAGGAAAGGAAGAGGAAGGTAGACTACAGAAAGTCAGGAAGGCAGAGGGGAGATGGGGGAGAACACAAGGGGTCCACAAACTGAAGAGTGATGATGGACCACCTGCAACTCCCCCTGTGCTGAGGAGCTCATGTAGCCTCGAAGACTGTTCCAGATGTGAATGCTGCCACTCCAGTGTGATCGCTGCTGAAACCCAGACACACACACACATCGTATTGCTACCACCACGCTACTGGCTGCTTTTTACAACCCAGTCTCCTTTTCTACCTACTCAAGCCTCATGCTTTAGGCCCAGAGCTTTTCTGGTGTTTCTTCCTGAACAGTTCTGTTTCTCGTGTGTGTGAATGAACGGCCAGCGTTGATGGAGCTGTCATTCTTCTGGCCTTCTGGGGACTTTCTGTTTGTTTCTTGTCCATTTAGTTGGTAGTAAGAAATTGTTATCATCTATTCTATGCCTTTCCTAGATGACATATTTGTCACAAAGTGTCACAGAAGGGGTATTAAAAAACAAATGTAGAATAGGAGAAAAAGGAAATTTCTACAGGGAACACAAGTCATAGCTAGAATTTTGGAAGCATGACACAGTGACAGGTTTCTGGGCGTCTAGAAAGCCCTGGATTCCAGTAATGTTTTCCTCCTTCAAGAAAGTGTGATTGACCTGGGAGACCCAGACTCTGTCTGCCCAGGGGCCTTGTGAGAAGCACTAGCTCCAGGCATTCCGGCTTTCCCTTTCAGCCCTGTTCCTTGCATCAATAGAAAGCCGTGCTTACAGACGGGCATGTTGCTGAGACACGCTGAACTTCTCAAGGCCTTTAAGTTCCAATAATTCTCTTTTCCAATGTGTTTCCAGGCAGTGCTGTTGCTGCGGGTGTGGGAACCACACTTTAGGAACCATTAATGCCAAACTTGCTTTGACAAGCAGAAGCTTTGTGAAAATGATGCTCAGAGCAGCCATGTAAAGCACACATCAGTATTATTGTTGTGTCTATCTTGAAATCACAAATAACTTGTTTCAAATCACACAGTTGTAAGCCAAGATTTGGTTTCTGATGTCTCCAGCTCCAAGGTCAGACTTAGGCTTGATGCGTTGGACATGAGTCTCCCTTGACACCAGGTATGACTCTAAAGAACTTTTCTGACGTGCCAACTTCCTGAAGGAGGCTTCTATTCATGATCCTTTCCCAGCAGCCCTCAGCCCTAGAGTCTGGAATAAGACCTTCCCACTGTTCTTGACAACCATTCTTCATCACTGTACTACAGGGTCCTGCATCAGGCTTTTTCTTTTGGGGTCACCAACCAGCTCCCAAATCATAGCACAGAGACTTATTATTAGTTTTGAATGCTCAGCCTTAGCTTAGCTCTTTTCTGGCTGGTTCTTTTAACTTAAGTTAACCTGTTTCTCTTTATCTACCTTTTGCCTCCAGGCTTTTTACCTTTCCTACTTCTGTATATCTTACTTTCACTGCTTCTCATGCCTGGCTGGTGGCAGCTGCTTGGAATCTTGACCTGGGTGTCTCCCTCATTCTCTCCTCCTCCTCCTCCTCTTTTTCTCCTCTCCAGCCTAGATTTCTCCTCCTATTCATTCTCTCTCCCTGCCAGCCCTGCCTATCCTTTCTCCTGCCTAGCTATTGGCCATTCAGCTCTTTATTAGACTATCAGGTGCCTTAGGCAGGCAAAGTGAAACAAATGCAATACATCTTTTCATAATTAAACAAATGCAGCATAGCCAAAAGTAACACACCTTCACATAAAGTAACATTCCTCAGCATAAACAAATGTAACATATCTTTGCCCAGTTAAAATAATATTCCACAACAGGGCCCCATGCATTGAAGCTGAGTGAACACCCCCCTAGGGTTCTCCACCAGGGCAAGAACAAGGGGTTGTTGGCATCTCATGATTCACCCACAAACCTCCTGCATATATTGCATTCTACTCCACTTTTGTGTTCACGTGTGATGCAGTTTTTCTCCTTTACTAATAGCAGACCTCGGGGAGCTGTAGTTTTGCCTCTGGTCTGTCTTACCATTTGGGGATGAGGTTGCTGGATCTCTGAACATGGCTTTGTCAACAGCCTCAGCACGGTGCACAGAGCCAGCTGCTTACGTACTCACCCAGAGGTGTGAAGGGGAGATGGTGAGCCTTGAAACCAAACAGACTGAGGTTCAAAACCAGTCCTGTCACTTACTAGTGGGGGAACTCTGAGCCTGTCCCTACAGCATTCAAAACAGGCATAAAAATAGCTTCCTTGCAGGGCTTGGTGAATATTACAGACAAGGAGAAAGGCAGCGGATGTGTGGTAGGCTGTTAACGGGGCTTGCTGCTATTATCATTTGTTGTTTCAATGATTTATTAGACAGGTGCACAAATAAATTAATTAATGACAAGCCCTTAAGCTGTGATGCCTCTGGGCTACACACACTCCCATTGGCAAACCCTGGAGTAGCAGTCTCAACTCACCCCCCCACAAAGAAAAACCCCAAAATTGTCCTGGGTACCAGCCCACCCCTAGACTCCCACCCTGTACCTGGGCAACTTGGTTCAGGCTGACAGGTTCCTGCTCCCATAGACTGGAGATGCCCACATTTACTCTGATGCCACAAATGCAGTACCTGCCCCTCAAATGGAAGAAGTCCACTCTGGATTTTTGTGAATAACATATAATTCCAAAACTTTTATTTTGTGTGTGTGTGTGTGTGTGTGTGTGTGTGTGTGTGTGTGTGTGTGTTTGGGGGGGGGGGCTCCATGCTGGTGCTATACTAAATGAATTCTTAGATATTATTCATATTTGTTATTCATGAACTCAAATTAGCTCATTACTGAGTTCCCTGGTGGCTCTAATTCAATTATCCCTGAAGTCAAGCTACCTCTCAAGGCTCCAGAGCTTCTGCCCCCACACTGACAGATGCCTAGAACCCTGTGACCTGGGGAAGACTACACTGGGATCATTTCAGGGTCGGTTCTGTTTTGAGTTGTTTGTGGTTTTCAGCTCTTCTTGTGGCTGCTTTGAAATTAGGAATTACAGCTCATTTGACTTCCTAGCTATCATTCAGTCAGTGAAGGCTATTCCGTTAACCCTACTGCAAGTAGTGATATTTGCATCACAGCTATTTTTAGCCTATAATTTTCCAGTTACTAGGTTTTAAGACACGAACAAGTTGCAGTTTGAGATCAATAATGCAAATTCATGCCAGGAAGATACATGTCAAATTTGCTCCCGGAAGTGCTTGTAGAACTGTTCGGTTATGTGACTGTGTAACTAACTACCCCAAAACTTAGAGGCCCGACAATCACTTCATTAATCTGCATAATCATATGCACTGGGGATGCAGACAAGGTTTAGCAGGAACGGGTTGTCTTTGCTCCATGGGGTTCTTGCTAAGGCTATGAAATCCAGGGTGGCTTCTTGCCTGGCATGCTCATGGCTAACGCGGCTTTTGTGACTCAGTGAATTGTTTGACTTGGGGTCTTCAGGTTTCATCATCATTCTGGGTTCCTTGGTTCTCTGTATGCTGGTAAGCCTCACTCTGTCGCTGTGGTCTTCCCATGTGGTCTCTATGAGGTATCTCCAGCCCTATGTGGCTGAACGTCTTACAAGGCAGTTTGGCAATCTCAACAAGACAAAAATGGAAGCCACTGGCTCTGATCAAAGCCTCAACCTGACAGTCACATGTTGTTTCTTCTGTATCTTTGTGGTTAAAGTGGGTCACAGGCACAGTCTAAACTGCAGGGAAATGAACTTAAAAGGCCCTAAAATATCAGGAAAAGTGGTTAGTGGGGGATACCACTCTACCAGGCTGACAGTAGTGGCAATTCATTGTTGAATCAAGCAGCTTAACTACTTATACTATTGAGTAAGCATAACAAATAACTAAGTTATGTTTGCAAGTTGTAGCTTAGAGCCCTGATGTCCTACAAGTTTATAGATCGTTATTTTAATACAAAATGTGTATCAGCACATATTTTTATTATGAGGTCAGCAACTCCTAATGAAATTATAAACCATTTTACTCCAACTCATGTCTTTTGTTTCTCTTCAATTCTTTATCATTCTAGTCTCTCTGCAGAGATACGCAAATAGATACAGATGTGGTAAGGGCTTTTGTTCCATTGCAAATCATCTTAAAAGAAGTTGAGAACTGCTTTTTAAACAGTCAGAATATGAATCTCCTTAGATCTCGTAGCCAGAGCTGGAAGTAAACAGGAGACGTCTTTTCTTCCCTGAAGGAATTCAGCCTATTGAAGGAGAGATATTTGGTTAAGTTCATCCAGTGTGATAAGCAATGCAATAGGGAAAAGCTCCCTCCCACCTGGTGCTATTGAAGGCAAAGATGCTATTCCTAGCCTAGACCAAGCATTTTAAGGGACCTTCTTAGTGTAGTACCTGAACTGAATGGCTAATATGCTAGCTAGTTTTTATGTCAACTTGACTCAAGCTACAGTCATTTTGGAAGAGGGAATCTCAATTGAGAAAATGCCCCCACAGATTAGTCTGTGGGCAAGCCTGTGGAGCATTTTCTTGATTGATGACCAATGCAGGAGAGCCCAGCTCACTGGGGGTGGAGACACCTCTGGGCTGGTGATCCTGTACTATAAGAAGACAGGCTAAGCAAACTTGGGGAGCAAGCCAGTAAGCAGCACTCCTCCATGGCCTTGTTGGGCCTGGGGTCTCGCAATAATGGGACACAGACCACCAAAGTCTATTCAACCAGAAGCAAACTTTACTCCAGAAAAATAAAAAAATTAAAAATTAAAAAAAATAATAAAACACCGCAGGGTACAAAAGCTTATCAGCTAGCTGAGACCACAGCCAATGTTGGAATTCTGGGGCTGTGACAATGGAGGCGGATACTGGCCCCGTTTCATAGTGTCAGGCATGGGATGCATGCTAGAAGTCACGTAGAAACAACTATTAAAAGTTAACTTTGGTCCAGGCAGTTGCTGGCTATAAGGGGCAAGAGGGTTAAAAGTTCACCCCTGGCTGTGGACAGAGGAGCTGGCTGTGAAGCAGACAGCCGTTGTTAGCAGTTAACCTTCTGAGCTGATGACTGTCAGTGTTCATCTCTTAAGCTTATAAAATTAAATTTCTATATTCCTGGATCTTTCAGCTTCTGCATCAATTTCTGCTTTCCGGTTCCTGCCTTGAATTCCTTCCCTGACTTCCCTGGATTACAAACTGTAAAATGGAATAAACCCTTCCATTAAAATCTTCCCTGAATTGATTGTGGTCATGGTGTTTTATTACAGCAATAGAAAATCTAACTAAGTTAGCCAGGTAGGAGCCGGGGTTGATGAAGAGGAAGTAGCAGGAACAGAAGCTAGAGTGGAGGCAGCCACCAAACATGACCTTGTCCCAAGTCTGAGGAGAAAACCACTGATCTCTCTAGTCATTTTTTCCTTATAAAAATGAGCTCACTGTGGCTTCGTTATAAATCATCGGATGCATATAAGTAAGCTCGCCCAAAATGATGTCATCTTCATGCACTGATGTTTTTAAGAGCGTGAAAGGGAGATGAAGAGGTGTTTATTCCTGAATAATTGGGTGTAGCTGATTCATTTGGATGAATAGAGACCCGGGGTGCAATTCAATACACGTTGAATTGCCGCCTCCTTTTGACTTATAAATCCCATGCTGACATCTGTACAGAACAAATAGAGTTTGAACCAGTATACAAAATTGCAGAGCTAGACGATGTACTAGAAATCATTATTTCCACCCCCTCGTTTTATAGACAAGGAAACCGAGGACTGGGGAACTGAAACAATTGCCCAGAGCGGCATACCTCAATGACAAAGTATTACTCCCATCCAAGTCAGACAATATCCAATCTGAGTTTTATTTAGAAAATGCTGCTAAATTTTAGGAAAGATTGTTTACACGGACAACGGCCTCGATGAGAAACGGTTGGGCCGGTACTGAGAGAGGAATGTGGACTGATGGAGAAAAAGTAGTCTATTATGGACTGGCAGAAGGCGCAGGGGGCCATCCTGTGGGATCCATCGGAGAGAGCTGTTGAGCAGTGAGTGGTTCCAGCCTTACCTTTTCCTGAGGGAAATGAAGAACAAAAGAGGAAGGCGCCTCCCACTGCACAGCAGGGTTCTGAGCTATGGTGGAGCAGCGAGGGCAAGTGCTTGTTATGGCAACAACATGTCTTCACCTCTCTCAGGGGCGTTGGCTCCTTCAGGACGAAGCCGAACCTGTGAACCTCCTTCAGTCTTGTGTTCTCTGCACATGTCTGCACCGCTGTGCATGCGCCTGCGTGGTCACTAGCCGATTGGCTGTGTGTCTCCACACAGGCCTGTGAGCCCCCAAAATATAGAAACCGGGTGTTCCATGGAACACAGCTGAGGGAGCAGGTAAACTGGCTGAAGAAGCTTCCCAAAACTCTGGAGATTAAGTGGCCCTTTAATCCGGGCAGGCGGGCACTGGTTTGCTGTGGGAAGAAAGTCATTAAAAGGCATTTCGAGTACTCAGCAAAGAAAGGCCTGACCTGGGAGTCCACTAACTGGTGTTTAGGGGGAACAATTGTGTGCCTGGCATTTTGCTAGGGCAGGGAGTAACAGAAGGTGAATTTGACTGGAACACACAGATTTAAAAGATCAGGGAGCTGCTCTCATGAGTGAAGAACCTTGTGGAACTCAGAAGCTGGCCCTTTGTCCTGAAAGTTGAGGGTTCTCTGAAGAGTTTTAGGCAAGACTATGCTGGAGTGTTGCAGTCACACGGGTCCTAAATGGGGAGGCTCTTTGTGAAGAGATCTGCGGCCATTCATGGGACACACTGTGAAAACAACATGTGAACAACAGTCTCCAATGTGGGATATGAGTCGCCTTGCCCTTGCCCTTTGTGAGAAATTAAACCCACAAAAGGTCAGTGAAGGAGGAACATTTACGAGCAGGTGGAAATTGGATGAGAAATGGAAGGGCTGAACAGCGTAAATGGAGTTGGGGTTCCAGACTTTTCCACATGAGCTTTATGTACAGTTTGGCCCTTGGAACCCACCCAAAGAAGATTCCACAGGAATGAAACAGTCAGTGGCAAAGACAAACAGAAAGTAATGGGAATGGGACAGTGTTGTGGAGTGTTACTTTAACTAGGCAAAGGTGTGTTACCTTTGTTTATGCTGCATTTGTTTAACTATGTAAAGATGTGTTACATTTGTTTATGGTACATTTATTTAATGATGTAAAGATGTATTATGTTTGTTTATGCTGCATTTGTTTAATGATCTAAAGATGTGTTGTTGTTTTACCTTGCCTGTCTAAGGTACCTGATAGGTCTAACAAAAAGCTAAATGGCCAATAGCAAAGTGGGAGAGGGATAGGTGGGGCTGGCAGACAGAGAGAATAAGTAGAAGGAGGAATTTAGGCTCAGGAGAGAGAGAGAGGAGAGAAGGAGGGAGAGAGAAAGGGAGACTCCAGGCCCTGCCAGCCAGGTAGCTGCCAGACAGACAGACATGGAGTAGGACATACAGAATGAAAGAAAGGTTAAAAAAAAGTCCCAAGGCAAAGCACAGATGAAGAGCAACAGGTTAAAATAAGTTATAAGAGTAGCAAGAAACGAGCCTAAGCTAAAACCAAGCATTCATAACTAATAAGTCTCGGTCATGACTTGGAAGCTGGTTGGTGGCCCAAAAGAAAACCTGCTACAAGATAGATTTTTTTTCAGAGCCTCTTTGGAAATCAATATTTTTGACATCTGGTTGGTTGAAAACAAAAGAACTGTAGACAAATCACAAACTCTGTTTTCCACAGTCATGTGACCTAGTAATTCTAGAAGTACTGCCTCTGTGTTTTAAAACTTAACAAATTAGTATGTTTTAGATTATGGAAACAAATCTTGCTGGGAAAAGGTTTTAAATCTGGGATGAAAGAGAGTTAAAAATGGAAGGATAATGTGGACCAGAGTTGGAGGCCTGAGTGTGAACCTTGGTGATGAACAGACAGACAAATAGTATCTTCGTTAAAGTTTCCATTGCTGTGATAAACCACCATGACCAAGAGTAACTTGAGGAAAAAGGGTTTATTTCGTCTTACATCTCTCAGGTCACACTTCATCACTGAGGGAAGGAACTCAGGGCAGGAACTCAAGGCAGGAACTGCTTACTGCCTGGCCCCTTATAGCTCGCTCAGCCTGCTTTCTTACACAGCCTAAGAAATACAAGAAAATGCCCCAAAGGCTTGCCCACACACTGGTGGCGTTTTTATCTATCGGGGTTATCTTCCCAGATAACTCTAACTTGTGCCAAGTTGACAACAGAATAAACAGGACAATTATTCTCTTGTCAATATTACACACCAGTACATTACTACTAAACCATAACCTTTTCTCTCTTGTTAACCCCAAGGTCTCATATTAATATCAATCTTACAACATAAGCCATGATATAATCTTAAAAGTCCTACAGTCTTTCAAAGTTCAGCTTCTTTAAAGTATCAAAAAATGTCTTTAAAAATCCAAAGTCTCCTAATTGTGAGCTTCTATCAAAAATCAAAAATAAGTTACATACGTTTTAATGCAACGAGAGGAGAACCAGGGCACAGTTGTAATCAAATCAAAACGAAACAAAATTTCAACAGTGTAAAAAGTTCAGTGCTTGACACCTGGGAACCACTCATGGACTTCTGGTCTCCAAAGCCTGAGCAGCTCCACCTCTCCAGCTCTGCCCTCTAGAGCATACACTGTAAACAGACATTTCTTGTCCTGACCGCCTGGTCGCAAATAATCACACAGAGGCTTATCTTAATTGTAAATGCTCAGCTGATAGCTCAGGCTTATTGCTAACTAGCTCTTACATTTTAATTTAACCCATATTTCTATTTGTCTATGTTTTGCCACGTGGTTCATGGCTTTACCAGTCCTCTAGCATGTTTTGTTCCTCCTGTGGCTGGCTGGCATCTCTCCTGACTCGGCCCTCCTTCTTCCCATCATTCTCAGTTTGGCTTTCCCACCTAACTTCCTGCCCAGCTACCAGTCTGTCAGCTTTTTATTAGCCAATGAGAGTAATACATAGTGTAGAAAAGGATTGTTCCACAGCAGCGCATAGCTTGTCTCATAGGTTCAAGCTGGCTCCATCCCATAGCTGATCCTGTCCTTGGCAGTCATTCCATGGGACTAGTATCTCCAATATTCTGGGATCTCCACAGCAACTGAGGCTGCATCTTCACCAGTGGTCTCTCTTGGCCTCTCTTCAGGGACTCTAGCCCTGCCACACAGTGCCAAGCCTCAGCTGCTCTCCATGACCCCTTCCTGCCTTCAAAACCAGCACCACCTGAGTTTGGCTGCCAGCATGAGATACAGCCTTGGCCACCCTGCACCACGTTGTCTGTGTGCTGATCCTGAGGAAATACTCCCAGAAGATTTCACCTCAATGATACTGGTCTCTTCTCAACCACAACTGATTTCTCAGCCCCAGCTAACAAGTTATCAATTCTCCCGTTAAAGCAAAGATTTTTACTTCAGTAGTGCTGACTTCTTGTTCGTCACAGCGCATTCTTCAGCCCTGGCTGATCAGAACCACACATTCTTAATTCAAAATATCACACAAGGGCCCAGTAGTTCACAGCATTGGTTTCTCTTCCAGAAGACCAGCACCCATACGTCAGCTCATAATGCCTGTTCCAGGGGAATCTAACGCCCTCTTGTGGCCTCGCTGGGCACTGCATGTATGAGGTCCACAGACATATATGCAGGCAAAACACCCAAACACAAAATAAAATTAAGGTTTTTTTTTTTTTTTAATCACATGAATGACTGATAGAGTCTTGCTTCCCTCTGAAACTTCACAAGCCAGGCCTCAATCATTTTCATCTCTTTCCACATTCCTGTCTTCCAAACTCCCACAATCACTCATTAAGCACTGAGCACACTGTGGCTTTTCCAGCTCAAAGTTTCAAACTCCTTCCACAGTCTTCCCCAAAACAGCATGGTCAGATCTGTCACAGCAATACCCCATAAATCCAGCACCAATTTCTATCTTAGTCAAGGTTTCTATTGCTATGATGAAATGCCATAACCAAAAGAAACTTGAGGAGGAAAGGGCTGAGTTCATCTTAGAACACTTAGGTCACAATCCATCACTGAGGGAAATCAGCGCAGGAATCCAAAGCAAGATCCTGGAGTCAGGAACTGAAGAAGAGGCCATGGAAGAGTGCTGCTTACTGGATTGCTTCCCATGGTTTGCTCAGCCTGCTTTCTTGTACAACCGAGGACCATTTGCTCGGGGGCAGCACAGCCTACCATGGGCCAAGCCCTCCCACATCAATTATTAATGAAGAAAATGCCCCACAGGCCTGTCCACAGAAATTGTCCTGGTGGGGACAATTTCTTAATTGAGATTCCCTTCCAGATAACTATAACTTGTCTCAAGTTGATTGAAAAAAAAAAAAAAAACTAACCAGGACAGATAGACAAATGGACAGACGTGCATGTATTATTTACTAGCTCTGCCTTTGATACAACCAAGATATAAAGACAAACCTCAAAGAACATACTTACTGTCCAAACCTTGCTTTCAAATACCCTCCACTTAAAGGAACCGGGACTCCATGGAGAACTAGGGCTGATGCAATCCAGATGAACCATAAAAGTTTATAGCACCAAGAACTAAAAACATACTCAAAGAATGCAGATGTATGTTTAAAAACAGGAACCACTTAGAATGAGCTTCTACTGTTCAAATCTGGGACAGTTTGAGAATCCAAACCAATAAACCTACAGAGTGAAATAAGTGCCTATAACCATAATTAAAAATACTGTATTCTAATTCAATGTGCATTTAGACTTAATATATAACTATTTACTACTTATACAAATGTATTTATATATACTACATTTATTCATACATTAGTATATGAACATATGAATATATGCTGTGGTATATATTACTGTATAGTATATGTAAATACTATTTGCACTGATATAAATAAATTCATACATCTGCTGCTATATATGATGACATAAATCAAGGATGGGGAAGGCTCTTGCTACCATAAACTCTTGATTAATATAAAATGAATGATTAAATTATAAAGCCATTATCCTCCCAATCATCTAGTCAAGAGCTACCGATGGGCACTGAAACCAGGGGATAAAATTTTGATGAGCAGTTACAAGATTACAATAACCTGGAGAAGGATGAGATCAAGTTCAGAAACCTGAGGCACAGCAGAAACCTTCCAACTGCTGTCGGCGGATCCTTGGGCCATATTGCTAAGTGCTGTATCTGCAACACAGTGAAAACCATGTGTGTGTGTGTGTGTGTGTGTGTGTGTGTGTGTGTGTGTGTGTGTGTGTTTGTGTGTGTGTGTGTGTATTCATCGACAATTTCACACCTCTACATAATGCAGTTTGATCCCATTACCCTGTCACAGCTCTTCCTATGTCCTTTGGAGCCCTGCATCCCAACAAGTCTCCCTCTTAGTTTCATGACTGGTTTTTTTTTTTTTTTTTTTTTATGACCACTGAGTTTAATTAGAGTTTCTTGAATGACCATAGGTGGAGGGTTATTTATTGGAGCATGGGCAACTTGCCAGAAAAGATGCCAGTGAAGAAAATAACTCTCCCTCCCCCAGCAGCTGTTAACTGCCAACAGCCACTTCATCTAGCGCTAACTTATGGTTATAAACACAAATATTTAGAAGGTAGTCTGACCACATGTCAATTTAACAAAACAACCGAAGTATATTCCTTGCTAGAAGATGTGACCTCCCCAGCCATGGGCTTTTGACCAGGTTTATAATACGGGGCACGAATTTTCTCTTGTGGAGCAGGTCTCAAATCCAGTCAGGAAGTGGTTAATTCTCCCCATACTAGTTGTACGACTATGGCGTCACTGGGCATATCTTGCCCGGCACGGTGTTGGTATAGTCCATAAGAAGGAAGAACATTTGGTAACAATTCTCTATAGAGGCTGCAGAGCTCCTTCTGACACTGTGGAAGCTATCAAACAGAAAAAACAAAGGCTTCTGACTCAACGCTAGGTTGATTTGTTTATGTCCTGCAACCAAAGTATGTGGTGACTTCAGAAATGGGGTCTTACTAGCTAGTTCCGATAGGCAACCAAGAGGAGCGGCAATGGCCTAGATTGCCTGGGGGGCTCCCTGTGACCTCCCTGACCAGTAATGCATAAGGAAGTGTTATCGTACTCCTGGGACTGGTTATTCCCTAATAACCTGTGACTTCCGGGAGCAGTACTATTCGCTAGCAAAGACACCTCTATTCAAACTTCCTCTTAAATTTTTGTTTGCATTTTTCTTTATTGACTGTGTGTATGTGCATGGGTGGAAGCCATGAGGGTAGCTGAGTGTTGGTTTTCTCCTTCTGGCATCATCAGGATTGGCAGCCAAGTGCTGTCTCCTGCTGCTGAGCCATCGAAGCAGCCCAACTGCCCCACCCCCAATTAAACCTTCCCGCCCCCAGCATTCACCCTCCCTTTCATATCAGGTGTTGAGAACCGTCATTTTTATTGACTATGACTGCACTACAGGCGTTGTACTGGAGGGGAGGATTATTTGTGTATTGACCCAATCATAACACCAGATACATTTTCCCCCGGTCGTCTCCTCATTTTCAAAAGGAAAAAAAAAAAAATTCAAGAATTGAGAAAATCGTCTGGCACACTGCCAAACAATCGATGAGAGGCAGAGCCGGAGCTGATTCCTTCCTCGCTTCCTGATGCTGCAGTCGGCATTGTTCTGACTTGCCGCCCCGTCTCTGCGTCCCCTTAGAGTTCTGTGCTTCCACGGTGTGCAGAGCAGGGAAGCCACAGGGGCACTCTTTCTTTTCTGTTCTGTGTTGTTTGAGACAGGGTTCAGCCTCACACTCACACCCCTGCCTTAGCCTCTGGATCCTGGGATCGCAGGCAGGGACACCACACGGCTTACTCACAGAGGCACTCCTAAACAAACACGGCGGTGGTTCATGTGTGTTGTTTTTCACCCTGTTTACCAAGTACTTAGTTTCCTTTTCCTCGTCTATTAAAGAGACAGCGACACAGTCACGTGTCGCTTAATTATGGGGACTCAGACCTTAGGTGGTTTCATCATTGTGCAGACGTCACAGAATGCACCGGCTGGTACGGGTCTGTTTCTTCAGTAGCCTCTCTAGTTCGTAACATAGTCATTAATTATCTCTATTGACGGGGCATTATGCACTACACATGCTTGTGTGTGCTATGCTTTCCTATGACTGACAATGTGGTAGTTGGGTTTTTTTTGGTTTTTTTACAGTCTTCACTACAGATAAGTGTGGAATGTATGAGCTATTCCAATATGAAAGCTGGACTGTTACCAGGCCACAGGAGTTTTTGAGTTCCGCTGTAATCTCTTGGGACCACCACTGTCTGTTCAATCCACTGTAGCAGGAACGTAACTGTTCTTAACGGACATGCTCATATGAAGACTAGACTAGGTCCTGAGGGTAGCTGAGTGTTGGTTCTCTCCTTCCAGTGCCATCAGGATTGGCAGCCCAGTGCTGTCTCCTGCTGAGCCACCGAACACATGACACAGTGTCAAATGAGTGTCCCTTAGGAGAAGTGGTGATTGTTCAGTTCCCTAGCAGGTTTTTAAGAGCCATTGCTCACTTTTGACTGACTGATCATCATGGACTCGAACCTCAAGAGGCACAGGAAAGGTTCCTGTGTAGGCAACAGGACACACTGACGGGTTTTATTAGCAGGAGAGATGTGATCCGGCTGGCCATGGGAAAGAGCAGAGCAGGGGAAAGAGTGAAAATCAGTGACGGGAGGGTCAGCAGAAGGAGATGACGGGACCTGGGTTCAGGAGAGGACTGTGTGGTAGGGAGGAGGGAGCATGGGATGGACAGCGCAGCCCAGGATGGCTGCTGGGTTTGATAGGGGGGGAGGCAGAGAGTTTAGGCTGGGCTGTGCGGCCTGAGTAGTCACTCTCCAGAGTGATTGCACAGGAGAAGCAGGTGGAGGCTACCGGCGGGTGCTGGCCTAAGGTAATTCCGAACATTGAAGAGTCTCACGAGCTGGTTGGAGGATCATATCCGGGGACAGGACCTGAAGACCTCTGAATAGTCAGATCCAGAGTGAGGACAGGGCTCGGTGCTAGGGAGTCATGGAAGCTGTGTAGGAGTGAAGTTCTGTGGGGAACGGAGGCAGGCTGAGGAGTCACAACAGTGCTCAGAGCTGGCAGAAGAAGATGAAGGAGACTGATTGCGGGAACTCTCAGGAGGGCACGCAAGGTTTGAGGTGAGGGTTTCCTGCCAGGAAACAGGATGGGCAGAAAGAGAACAGAGTTCAGAGGGACTGGGAAAGACCTGTGGATTTTGAACTTGTGACCTTCAGAGGAGCAGATGTTGAAAATGAATCTAGACTGCCAGTAGGTGAAGGAGGACACTGGCCTTCTTAGAAGAGAGAGATCACTATGAATGCTTCCAGAGATGCAGAAATCTCACCCCCTGGCCACCTTATACCACTGTCCTATCCCTCAGGCTAGTTCAGCCCTCCCAGGCAGTCCTGCACCAGCCATGACTACACACTACAGTGGAGAATCTTACATGTGTCTCCCTTCTGGTACCTCCTTCCTTTATTGCTAACACACTTGGGCCTCCTCCGATCGGCCCTTGAGGTTGGCCCCAGAGTAGACTCTATGGCATTAGCACTCTGCTTTATTCTTTTGTAACATTAGAACCAGTTTCTTTTCTTTTTTTCTTTTCTTTTCTTAAATTATTGTTATTAAGAGATTTTCTGTTCATTTTACATACCAACCACAGATTCCTGTTCTCCCTCCTCCTGCCCCTCAGCCTTCCCCTCCAACCCACCCCCCATTCCCACCTCCTCCAAGGCAAGGTCTCCCATGGGGAGTCAGCAGAGCCTGGTACATTCAGCTGAGGCAGGTCCAAGCCCCTCTTCCCTGAGAGGCTGCTCAAAGTGTCTCACCATAGGCACTAGGCTCCAAAAAGCCGGCTCATGCACTAGGAACAGCTTACGATCCCACTGCCTGAGGGCTCCCTAAACAGTTTAAGCTAAACAACTGTCTCGCCTATCCAGAGGGCCTAGTCCAGTACCATGCAGGCTCCTCAGCTATTGGTCCACAGTACATGCATTTCCACTAGTTTGGCTAGTTGTCTCTGTACTTTTTCCCATCATGGTCTTGTCCCTTGCTCACGGAATCCCTCCTCTCTCTCATCGGTTAGACTCCTGGACTCAGCCTGGCACCCGGCCATAGATTTCTGCATCTGCTTCCATCAGTCATTGGATGAGGGCTCCATGATGACAGTTAGGGTATTCAGCCATCTGATCTCCAGAGTAGGTCAGTTTAGGCACCCTCTCGACCATTGCCAGTAGTCTATGGTGGGGTCATCCTTGGTTAAGAGCACTGGTTGCATCTGGGCAGTGGTGGCACACGCCTTTAATCCCAGCACTCGGGAGGCAGAGTCAGGCGGATCTCTGTGAGTTCGAGGCCAGCCTGGGCTACCAAGTAAGTTCCAGGAGAGACGCAAAGATACACAGAGAAACCCTGTCTCGAAAAACCAAAAAAAAAAAAAAAAGAGAACTGGTTGCTCTTCCAGAGGTCCTGAGTTCAATTCCCAACAACCACATGGTGGCTCACAACCATCTGTAATGAGATCTGATGCCCTCTTCTGGTGTGCAGGCATACATGCAGATAGAACCAGTTTCTTTACATGTCTTCCTATAATGCCAAAGATTTATCAACTTATTTCTATCTTTGACCCAGAATAAAATATGGAAATATATGCATTGTGCACATGTGAATATAATTTATATTGTATATATATATAAATTATATAATGTGTGTCTCCTGAAACACAACGTACCACAATGAAAGCATTTGCATTTGGAACACTATTCCTTTCTGTCCTAATCTGTTTCAGTCTTTAAATGCTGATCCTGGCCCACTGTGTTCATTTAATGAAATACACAGGGATATGGAAGGTTCAAAGCAAAAAGCCTCAGTGTCCTTATCCCTCCAACTCCCTTGGCCCCAGAACCTGTACCTCGAGGTTGACAGACCCTCCCCTAAGCCTTAATGGCTCTGATAACTGCTCTCCCACCTCAAGCTGCTAGCCTAGAGCTTATCTGAATTTTCACAGTGGCCCACCAGCGCAAAGTTAGAAGCTGTGTAGTGAGATTTGGACATCAAAGAAGGAGAGAAGGCCCCCTTTCAAACCAGCTGCATAGGCTACTTACTGTTCCAGTAGGATTCTGGCGGCATCTAACAGCCAGGAACATTTCCTTTTGTGCCTCTGGGAACCTAACCGTGCCATTTGTGGAAGACATCCCCAGTGTGAGAAGTATGGCCCGCCTGTTGCACAGGCCAGTCTTCCCCCTGCCACTCAGCCAGACAATGGAGCAGGGCTGCCTTGTGCTGGCTGGCTTCTGTTCCCTCTTCAGACCTCCCTGAAGGTAGATAGGTAGATGACACCGTCAAGAAACACTGAATTATTGCCCTCTTTCAACAGACTGGATTGGGATTCTTCCCACACACACACTCCCCTGACCTATCCTAACCACCACCACCCCATCTCATTTACAATGGCTTTTCTGCTTTCACTTAGGAATTGCCAGGATTTCAGGATTGGCCTGGACTACAGCAGGAGTATGTTGCCTGAGGAGTAGCAGGAGTCTTTGTCAGCTGCCGAGAGCTGCCCACAACTGTCACCGACCGAGAGCCCTAGAAGTCTTCTGAAGGCCTGCATATCTGCAATGAGCCAGGCCCTGAGCTGGGCCCTGGCTTCTCCCTGGTGAACAGCACTCCACCCGTGGCCTCGGGCAATCACACTCCGCTGAAAGATGAGTGAAGGACGATGGGTCTCTCTCTCATCAGAAGAATTTGATCAGCTCCAGAAATACTCTGAATGTAAGTGCTGGCATTCCCAGACATGGGGTGGGGTTCCCTCTCTTCTGGGAGACGAGTCCCAGAGGGCAGGTTTAGTGCAAAGCCATGGAGAACGAGGCTCGAAAGCTACAATCACTTGATAACACAGAATTCCTGCTTTCAATATAAAGATACAATCACTCGTAAGCTCTTATAAATAATCCACACTTGCCACAGAATCTGGAGTGCACACAGGAGAAAATAAGGCCAGTTTTAAAACCACCAGTGTGCTCAGCAAGCACTTCAGAACCCACAGCTGTGTTTGGCCGAGTTCCGCACCTTTCTTTCCAGGCCTGTGTTGTCCACCTAACAATATCCTAGCGTTTTCTCGGGCCAATTACCCTCTAGGCATAGTTTTAAAGGCTAACAGGTGTGTGGTAAGCATGCTCCATGGCCACTGACTTCAATCCATTCATGTGTTTTGAAATCAGAGACTGAATTCTGACTTGTGCCTCTCCCTGAATTTTGTTCTGGAAAGGCCTGGGCTTTCAGTCAGGGCTCTTAGCTTCTCATTTGCTGTGCCCAAGAACCACTTCAGCATGAGGTCACAATAGAGCAGATGTGCATGTTCACACTAGGAGCACACAGCTATCTCCCACAGGCCACATCTAACCCTGACAAGTGATCGGAATCTGCTTGGGCTGAGGCAGAAACCTGTATGACCACTGTTACCGGCACAAATCAGGGATCCAGGCCAAGTGCTCATTCTGCCTCTTGCCCCTGTGATGTCACAGCTTGCCACCCCTGAGCCTCCACATCCTCCTCGGTTTAACAAGAGGACTGGACCAGGGGCTGGAGGATGACTTGGTTGGTAAAATGACTGCCACTTGGAATGGGAAACTGACTTTGAATCCCCAGCACCCATGTGAAAAAGAAAAGAAAGAAAAATCCAGGTGCTGTGGCAGGTGCCTGTAATCCTAGCGCTGGGAGGAGAGACAGGAAGATCCATGGAACCTGCTGGCCAGGCAATCTGGATGAACCAGCAAGCTTTGGGTTCAGGGACAGACTCAGATACTTGACATTGACCTCTGGCCTCCATACACACATGCACACATACATACTCATACACCTACACACACGTGCACATACACACAAAAGAGTGGACACACCCTGAGTTCTTATCCAAGCCTAATGACTTTTGTCTCTGCATGGTCCCCAAGACCAACAGGAGCCCAGGGTGTACTGGTCAGTCTTGCTGCTGGTGTTCTAGGACCCAGCTCTCCTTTCTAACCTCAGTGGATTTACAGAAACTATAAAGTGTTGACTAGGAACAATGGTAAATTCAATTGAACTCAACCTGCTCTTCAAGATGAAAAGAAACACAAAGACAAGGTCTAGCCTATGGCGTGCAGAGTCCTGCTCAGCAGTAAGATCCGTGCTCAAGACACAAGCAGAGCACAGATCAAAGACCCAGAAACACAACGTGCTCTGGTACCTCTGGCTAACAGTGTGTACAAAGGCCCAGGAGCCCAAAGACAGGAAAGCAGTATGGTAGAGACTGAGGTGATTAAGCAACAGAAATTGATTGTCTTCAAGCTGTGGAGGCCCTGAGTCCAAAATCAAGACATTGGCAAGCTGGCTTTTCTATGGGCCAGAAAGAGTGGCCTCTCCTGGGCCTGTGCCCGTAGCTTGTTGATAGCTGTGTTCTCCCCCAGCCTCTTCTCATGGTATGTTGTGCGTGCGCGCGCGCGCGCGCGCGCGCGCGTGTGTGTGTGTGTGTGTGTGTGTGTGTGTGTGTGTGTGTGTGTGTGTTTGTGCCCAAACGTCTCCCTTTAAAAGGATACAGTGTTAATGAACTGGATACATCTCACCCCAGCATGACCTCATCTTAACTGCTTAGATCTACAACAGCCCTATAGAAGGTCATATCTTGAGAATCTAAGGCTTCTAACATATGAGCAGGGGACCAACCTGAAGCCACAGGAGAATATCTAGTCAAGTGAACTCTAAGCCAAGTCAGAGGGTCCAGAGGGACAAAGTGTACAGAGAGGCAGGCAGAGGTCTGGACTGCATGGGGAGAAGGAGCAGAAGGCTAAGGAGAGACAGAGCTAGCATCCAGCCTTTCATGTTCATGTGGGCCATAGGCCAAGTTGGCATGCTACAAAGCCATGAATCTGGAGGCTGTCTATAGAGAGGCTCGCATCAGGTAGCTGCTAGGGAGGGAGTCAGGCCTTGGTGGGAATGAAACCTAGTCTGAGACAAGGAATAAGATTATAGTGTGGAATTCAAGGCAATCTGAGGGGAGCTGTGATGGAAATGTTACCTATCAGCATTTGTAGAGCAAAAGAGAGCCAGAGGAGGTACCTCAAAACTGAGCTCTGAATGTGGGAAACAGGAGATCCTAGGGCTGGTGGGGACAGTTTGGATGATGAGGAACCAGGTGGCAATGTCACACCCACTTACACATCTGTGTGTGCCAGGCTCTTAGGAACCAACGATGAGGAAGACACAGCTCCTCTCCTCACCAGGGAAGAGTCGGGACTCAAACAATGACATCTCCATGTAGCAGGTGCTGAGAAGGCTGGAGTCGGCCTTGCAAGGCTCAGCCCTGCTCAGTAGGGATGTCCTTGTTGAATCCTTGCACTTAGACCCAGGAGGAGAGCCTTGTAGAGTGTGGGAGGAGTTGGAGAAAGCACCAGGATCCCTTGCCAGGACTCTCCTGAGAGAGATGTCCAGTACATAGAGGAATGAGTAGGAACCCAGGGTTAGGCTACAGTTCTCACTTGGGAATCCTATAGAGACAACAGTAGAGGGGGAAAAAAAATGAAAGAATGAAAGCGTGTTAGAGATTAGAGTGTTAAGAGGTAGAAGACAATAGAGAGAAGTTTAGGGCATGCCCTCAGCTAGGGACTCAAGAAGGACAAAGAGTCAGAAGACAGGAGTACTAGAAAAATAACCAGGTTAAAAGAGCCCACGGTGAGTGGGGAATGTCGGCGCACACCTGTAATCCCAGTGTGGGATGCTGGACAGAGTGCTCTGGTAATGCTGTTCTAACAGGAAAGGGAACAAATAAAATAAAATTCTTGGAAAATGATTAATCTTTAGAGGAAACCTTGAAAAAGTCGCTTCCACCAATTTTAGATGCATTCTGGTATTCAGTCAGATCGCATTGCCATAGCAACCACTCTTCCATAACCACATAAACAGGAGCCTCACAATAGCAAAATGATGAAGGAGCAGCCCAAGAACGAAGATCTTTGGAGGCTGGGGAGGAGGTGGGCTCCACTTGTCTTACGTAAACTCGCACCTTCTCTGGAGGCCTTCTGGTAGGAGAAGCTCTCTGAAGCTGCCCTTGGAACACTGATTTAAGTCTATACATACCATCAGTCACACGTGAACACACATCTGTACTTGAGAGTACGTTTAATGGGAGGCAACCGCAAAAGGTGTTCGTCCAGAAGCTAATGTGATGTTAAGAAATTTTTATGATAAAATAAAAGCCAACTGTAGCCCTAGATCTCAGTAAATGGCAGTAGGAGGATGGCAAGGTGGAGGCCAGTTTGGGCTACACAGCTGACTTCAGGCCAGCCTGGAATGTCACCTGTCTTGGTATAACAAAGACGCAAATAAGCCAATAAATGGAATGCAAGTTCTGTATGTTTCGGTCCAGCTTCAAGAAATTAAATAAAAGTGTCTCTTAGAGGTACTCAATCCAATATAGGATAGACAGATGATAGATAGATAGATAGATAGATAGATAGATAGATAGATAGATAGATAGATGGTAGGTGATAGATAATGATTGATAAATGATAGATAGATGATTGATAGATGATAGATAGGTGATAGATATATACATACATACATAGGTGATAGATAGATGATAGATGATAGATGATTGATGATAGATATATAGATGATCGATAGATAGATAGATAGTAGATGATAATGATTGATAGATGATAGATAAATGATAGATAGATAGATAGGTGATAGATAGATAGATACATACATACATACATACATACATACATAAATACATGCATACTACATACATACATAGCTGATAGATAGGTGATAGATAGATAGATAGATAGATAGATAGATAGATAGATAGATAGATAGATAGATGATAGATAGATGATTGATGATAGATAGATAGATAGATAGATAGATAGATAGATAGATAGATAGATAGAGACAGATAGATACCAATTAAATTAGAACAGAAAATGTGAGTACATTTGAAGACAGTGAGCCCATCCATTGTGCTCTTAGGAAATGAGTTTTCTTAGAATCAGATCAGAGCAAAGTGTATGACTTCAAGCTGCAGATACAGTTGCAATCTTTCAGTGTTCCTCACGGAGTCAGAGAACACGTGCAGACTTGAGCTGTAGTTGTAGGACAGTGTAAGGTCCAAATGAGCATCACCAGTACCCTGTTGTAGGTAATGCCAGCTATCAGGGTGTGGCTTCAAATGCTCATGCAGTTCCGCCCTGCAGAAGGCCGCATCTAGTCCCTTCCAACTTAGGAGGGAGAAGCCGGATGTCTCGTCACCCACATCTCTTTGAGCTCAGCCTCTTTCCCTTGTGAGGATTAGGAATCTGCCTACACAGCCTCACAGAATGTGTGACTAGGGAGAAATCTCTTTGGAATAATAGCACTCAGAGTTTAGTAATCTTCTACACAGCTGTTCAAATGTAGATGAACTTTCTTGTCAGGACCACTAGCTCCCAAATAATGACATGGAGACTTCTTATTAATTATGAAAGCTTGACCTTAGCTTAGGCTTTTCCCGTTAGCTCTTATAAGTTAAATTAACTCGTATCTTTTCATCTACGTTCTTTTATGTGGCTCTTTACTCTACATTGCCCATCCTGCTTCCTCAACATCTGGCTGGCGACTTCCCCTTTCTTCTTCCCAGAGCTCTCTCTGTCTGGAAGACCCGCCTATACCTACTGCCTAGCTATCAGTCATTTAGCTTTTTATTAAACCAATCACAATGATACACCTTCACATGGTATAAAGGAATATTCCACAACATTCTCTGCCTAGGTTGAGGGCCATTTGATCATAATCTGTAGGTGTGAGACCCAGACATCAGTATTTCCTTAAGCACTCCATATGATTCCAACATGCAACTGAGGTTGAGAACCACTGGTCTATCACTTTCCCCTAGAATATAGGACACAGGGGTCAGGCATGACACCCCAACTGACCCCTTTTCTAGTCCTCATTCCTTCAATAAGCTTTTATTGAAATCCAGTCTATGGGCTATGTGCTGGGAACAAACTGTGAGCGGGTGAGGAACAGCTGGGAGAAGATGTACATGAAAGTGAGTCAGTACCTGTCACTGTGTTTCTCTACACATCTCCCATCCTGCTTCGTGGTCAGATTCCTCCTCACTGAGGAGAATATGTAGGCTCCTGGCCCTGGAATTTCTAGGGTAACATCATCCTCCCTCTTCCAACTTCTGCAGAAAGCCCTACTCTGGTTGTTTTGCGTCTTCATGTGTTTTTGGCTCCTTGGAGGAATTTCAAGGCTTATTTGTACATCCCAGCCTTCTCCTGGTTTCACCCCACCACCACCACTCCTCAGTTAGGAATTATCTATAGCCATTTCAATAGAAAATACATCTGCCTGGCCTCCACCTCATGGTCTCTTCTGAGTTGTGAGAGGTGAGCCTGAACTATTTGCCCATCAACAGGAGTATTGCTTAAGGCTTCTTCACCCAAAGTGAGGTCCTCCAACATGACTGTAATTGGAGTCATCCCAGGCCTTGGTCCAGATCTACAGGGTAAGAACCCCAATTTTCCCTAGATCTCAGGCAATTCCTGTGCTCACTACAATTCAAGAAATGCCGAGGAAATCTTGAGAAATCTGTACATGAGTTTTCAGATTCACTCTTGAAATGTTCATTCATGGTCAATTCCAAGTTTAACAATTGTGTTCACAGTTAGAAGATAGCCTATAAACTTCGAGGTTATGGTCCAGATAGTGGGGCTGATGTTCTGCTATCAACACAAGTCTCTGATTGATCAGAATGCCTTCACAGAGAGCATCCCTGCCCTGCACCCATGTGGCAAATGCTCTGTGAACAATGCTGATTCCTGTTCTTGTAAATAGGCTTTATATTTTCTTAAATGCTAGGAACAGATGTTTAGTTTAGGTCCCAGGTTTCCTGGCTCACAACACATAAGGGATAATCATGGATTAAAATTTCTCTTAGAGCAGATATTGACCTCTCACTGAGGAGAGCCTTCTCCACACCTGACTTGGAGGGGATCTGCCTGCTCATGGTCCAGCCAACCTGAGCTTACACAAAACTTAGCCCAGCTTTGCTAAGCAGCTCAATAATTTGACCTGCTGTATGGAGTTCTTTAGTACTGGCCACTTAAACAATGGAAATTGTCTGCCTCACGTAGACACTTCAGACTTGCCACAGTTGTGAGTTGGTTTTTTTTTTTGTAATTTTAAATAATTATCCAACAAGACCAGCTACTTCTTAAGGTAGTCCTCACTTGTAAGAACATAACCAGATGGCAGAACAGTAATCCTCAGCACGGCTCACATTTTAATCCACCAGGAAGCTTTCCAATGTATTATTTGCTGAGAGTTGCAATAGATGCTGACTTAATGGATCTTGAGAGCAGGCCTTGGTACATATGAGAGTTGCCCAGTTGACTCTGACACGCAGCCAGATTTCAGAACCACAGTGCTAGAGTTTCAAAGGGTCGTATCTCCTGACTTAGTGTTCATCTACTTGGTAAAGCTCATAATAATGGTGTAACTACTCAGATACATTAAAAAGAAGAAAGTGTGGTGGCTCACACCTTTAATCCCAGCACTTGGGAGGCAAAGGCAGGCAGATCTCTGTGAGTTTGAGGCCAGCCCGGTCTACAGAGCAAGTTTGAGGACAGCCAGGGCTGTTACACCGAGAAACCCTGTCTCAAAAAACAAAAACAAAAAAGAAGGAAAGGAAAAGGAAACAAGAGGAACATGCTCACATGCTTCTGTTTCCTCTTCTCTAACATCAGGATAATTATTACATCAGACAGTAGTTCTGAGTGTTTGGGTGAGATGTTGTAGCTACTGAGACAGTGTATATCATTTGACCAACCCTCAATGAATGGAAACCATTGCCAGAATGATAGACATCACACTATTCTCTACACTCAGGAATGTAATTTCACATCCTCTGAGTCTGTGGTGGCACCATGACACAGGATTTGACAAGGGAGTTCCCTGCTGAGGTTACACTGTTTTGCCCACAATAATGGCTGAAATAAGATGGGGGTTCTTTCAAAGAAGCCTCTCATTGTAACCACTCCTTCCTCTCGGAAAGAGAAATCTCCTGAGAAGAAACAGCCAGAAAGTGTCAGAGAATGCCAAGAGAGAGGATTGTTCCCCCACATTTGGGATTGGGTTGCTTCCAGTTTTAAGAAGTGTTGTTGCCCTGGCTAATTTTATGTCAACTTGATACAAGCTGGGTCATCGGCAAAGAGGGAACCTCAACTGAGAAAAATGTCTCCATCAGGTTGGCTTATAGACAATGTGTGGGGCAGACTTGATTAATTATTGATGTGACAGGGCCCAGCCTGCTGTGGGTGGTGCCACCCCTGGGCTGGTATAAGAAAGCAAACCGAGCAAGACAGTAGGCAGCATTCCTTCGTGGTCTCTGCTTCAGTTCCTGCCTCCAGATTCCCACCTTGAGGTCTGGCCCTGACTTCCTTTAGTGATAGAGTATGACTGATCTGGATCTGTAAGGCAAATAATAAACCCTTTCCTCTTCAAGTTGCTGTTGATCATGGTCTTTACCACAGTTAGCAAGCCAACTAAAACAAGCCCCCAGGAGACAAAGTGGAACCATTTGTGAGGAGGAATGCTCTGATGGGAAATTAGTCAGAAACACTTTGGTCTGTTGGAGAAGTTTATTTTTCTTTAATTTTAGGTATTTGTTGAATATCTTAGATGACTTGTTTTCTAAGTTTCACATCTTGCTAAGTGTGAAAATTGGTAAGTGTGCATGTATGTATGTATCACACTCAAGTATACAACAGGCTTTAGAAATAGAACCATAACACTTGAGATCAAAATATTTCTGCTAGGGTGAATTTGAGCATTTGTAAACTGTGGGAATATTATCAAAGAGTATGAATTCCATTGAAATTAACCCTTGATTCCTAATCAAATACTGACTTTATGTTGCCCTTCCAGAAGGCACACTAGAGTACCCACATCTCAGATTCACATTGTTTAGGCCTGGGCACTTTAGCTGAGCCAAAAAGCATGCCACTAAAACTGATCACAAAATATAGAATTTCCTCAGGTGATACAACTGCTATAGGGTAATTAAGACATACATGTGAGAGTAACTGAGCTCCGGCCTACTTCTCAGCACACTTCCCTTCAGTTTCGAGTGTGGTCCTTAGTTTTTTTGTTTGGTTGGTTTTTTTTGTTTTTTTTTTTGTTTTTTTTTTTTTTTTGTTTTTGTTTTTTCGAGACAGGGTTTCTCTGTGTAGCTTTGCACCTTTCCTGGAACTCACTTGGTAGCCCAGGCTGGCCTCGAACTCACAGAGATGAGTGTGGTCCTTAGGAAGC
The DNA here is from genome assembly GCF_949786415.1 of Peromyscus eremicus. Taxonomy (NCBI): domain Eukaryota; kingdom Metazoa; phylum Chordata; class Mammalia; order Rodentia; family Cricetidae; genus Peromyscus; species Peromyscus eremicus. The sequence continues at coordinate 71,450,663 of NC_081428.1, forward strand.
AAAGTCCTAGGGGCTGGAGAGGTGGCTCAGTGGTTAAGAGCACTGGCTGCTCTTCCAGAGGTCCTGAGTTCAATTCTGAGCAACCATACGGTGGCTCAAAACCATCTATAATAAGATCTGATGCTCTCTTCTGGTATGCAGGCATACATGCAGACAGAGAACTCATACAAGAAAAGGGGAAAAGGAAGAAGAAGGAAAGTCCTGGCTGGTTACTCCACCATTCAAAACATCTATAACAAGTTTGAACCAATGAGCTTCTGTTGGCACTCAAGAACCCTGTAGGCCTACCCCCAATCTACTCTCCGGTTCTAACTTTTTCTAGGTGCTCTAGGAGAGCCCTCCATCTTGGCTCACTCTGTCCCCTCTGAGAAGAATCCTTCAACTTCATATCTGCCTTTAAAAACCCAACTCAGGTTCCACAGACCCCAGGGTAGCTCGGAACCAGCCCCCACTTGGACCTCCGTCTCGTCTTTCTTTCTTGCCCATCGGTGCCACCACTGCTACCACAGTGATCACACTTTCCCTTGTGCTCACAAATATTTGCTCAGCGATAGTGAAAAAGACTGGAGGGAAAGAACACAGACTTTTGATCCAGACCAAACCTGAAAACTCTTGCTCTTGGGAAAGTCATTTCATTTTTATGAAATTGAACTTCATTTGTAGACTGAAAAAATCATCCCCGTGTTTGTGCGAAATTACTAGAAGAGAGTTTATGAGAATTCACAGGTAAATGTCCTCAACAAGGGCAGTTCACATCACCACACTACTCAACCCTTTTCCCCACC